>NW_022589812.1:0-145044 GCF_004348235.1 Phoca vitulina
TTCTTGCAGCCCATCTTTCTGCATGAAGCAGCAACTTGTACCATAGACCATCTTTTCCGAAATAAGTTGCATAAGATTTTCAGTGCCAAGTGTACAGTTATATAAGAGTCAAATCTATATAAACTCAATACAACACTTTGCTTCACCTTAGCAGAAACTCCCAACAGCAAATTTGCTTTCTGAAATTATATTATAGCAAAAAACGCAGTCTTGGGACTTCCTGAGAACCAAGTATTGGTAGCCTTAGGTAATGCCTGGAATGTTGTCTGTGCTTGTTAAATGTTAAGTGAATGGATAAAATGGATGGCTAGGTGGGTGGAAGACAGATGGATAGATAGACGGATGGATGGACGAGTGGATAGATGGATGGATGTTGGGTGGATGGATGGATAGACGGATGGATGGACGAGTGGATAGATGGATGGATGTTGGGTGGAGGATGGATAGATGGATGGATGGGTGGATGGATGGATGGATGGATGGGTGGATGGATGAGTGGACAGATGGATGGATAGGTGGATGGATGGATGGATGGATGAGTGGGTAGAGGGATGGATAGGTGGATAGATGGATGGATGGATGAGTGGGTAGATGGATGGATGGATGGATGAATGGATGGATGGATGGATGGATGGATGGATGGATGGATGAGTGAGTGGATAGATGGATGGATAGGTGGGTGGAAGGATGGGAGGTGGGTAAGTGAGTAGGTAAATTATATGCCTTCTTGGCTCCGTGGCTGTGATTTTTAACTAACGACATACCCTAGATGCTTCCATGAGTACATCAGGGTGACTACAGTATTTCACCCTCTCCCCAAAAATACCCTTGAAAATTTCACTGCTATTTTAAGCTGCTATTTTCTCTTAACTTTCATGAAACTCATTAATCTGCCAATGACTACTCCAAAAGCACAAGCAGCCTGCAGGATGACAGAATGTGACTTAGTTCAAAAGCCATCCTAGGGACCCTGAAGACTTTGGAAATTGCTTCTTGTTCTTTCTTCCCTTGCATTTTTGCCTCGTCGTGGTGTTGGTAAGAAAGAGAAGAAAACTCATCATTAGCTGAACAGAATGTCAGCACTTTCAAACAGAGAGAGCCACATCAGACCATGGGCTCTTGTGTTCTTAGAAGCCCCAAGAAATGTGTTTCCTTGAGGTGCCCTTTAGAGCTGTTGGTTCCATCTACCAGAGTCCCAGCTTCTGCTGCTAAATACCTATCGTGCTTCCCCTCTCCACACTCTGAGCCTGTTTGCCTTCCATTGCAGTGCTCCTTACACTGGGCAAAGTCACCGGAATCCCATATCCACTGCGCCCAGGATACAGACTGGGACTCAAGAGACCAGAGATTAAGAAGTGAAAAATTACAATACGGATTCCTAAAACAATCATTTCGGTTTCCAAAAAAGATTTCCCCACTGAAGTCATTTTCACTTGAGTTTTGTCCAGCGCCATGAAGCAGTGTTCTGCCTGCTTACAAGTTATAAGGAGCTCAAATACAGACTCAGTAACATGGATGCAGCTTTCTTTTCATAAAATGTCTGCACCACTTTCTGCACAGTAATCCAGCCTAATAGAGCCTTCATTAACCTATCTATGGTGGAATGCATGAACATCCCAAAGACCCCTCTCTTTAACTTCTATAATATCTTTCTCAATTCTCAGTCAGAGGATGAAATTTCCGGATTATAGGATTAGATTTTATGAATGCTACTTCCTGGCCTTGGGTCAGTTCCTTACCCATCCTAAGCCGAAATTTGCTCATGTGTAAAACAGAAAGAAAAACACTCACCCTCCAGAGTTGTTGTAAAGATTTCTTCATCCAGTATGTAATTTTTGAGAACCTACTCCTCTATGCAAGGATCTAGAAGGAGGGAGAATTGGGGACCAAAGATAACACACGAGTGCTGTGAGGTCGGAAGTTCATAGGTGAGCAAGAGGCATAGGCCAGTCAGTGCTGGTATAAGAAATAAGAAAACTGGACTCTGGGTCATTCAGGCCTGAGTGGAAATCTTGCGCCCACCACTTCCTTATTGCATGACACTGGGAAATAACTTAACCTTTCTCAGCCTCAGCTTAACCCTGGAGATAATAATACCTCTCTCCTGGTTCTGTAAGGATTCAATTAGATATTACTTGATGAGACACTTAGCGCAGTGTCAAGACCATAAAAAGTATTAAATAGACAATGACATTACGTGTTATGGTAAACACAAGATGGTATGAGCACACATGAATGCGCCCAGCACAGTGTCTGACAGGCAGAGGGCACACTGTAAATGTTAGTCCACACCCCTGTCTACATCAACTCTTCTCCATAAATCAAGTCATTGCTTAATTTGAGCAAGGCAAGGGAAGAGCTAGAAATGGACCCAAGATCTTAGAGATGCAAGGCTGGGAGAAGATACCGGTGGCTGGCTGCCTGGAAATCGCATTCCAAACTCTCTGGGGCGCAGATGAGTACAACTACATTCACAAGGAACTACTGAGCTATTGGGGGAGGGCAGGGGAAGGACTGGGCATAACACAGGTAAATCCCATATCCATAGAGTATGAATATGGGACAACCATAAGTAATTCTTTTTTTTAAAGATTTTATTTATTATTTGAGAGTGAGTGTGAGATAGAGAGAGCATGAGCGGGGTAGAGGGGCAGAGGGAGAGGGAGAAGTAGGCTCCCCACTGAGCAGGGAGCACAATGCAGGGCTCAATCCCAGGACCCTGGGATCATGACCTAAGCTGAAGGCAGATGCTTAACCGACTGAGCCACCCAGGCACCGCAATCATGAGTAATTCTAACAATGAGAATTCTTGAGAAGACAGGAGATATGCTGGGCCAAGACCATCTGATGAGCAGGTGCTCCAGTCTGAAGACAGTCCGTTGTACAATGGTGACCACTGAGAACACGAGAGAAAAGAGAGACGATATATTATTATACACATCAGTAATGCTGGTGTTGGACATGCTCTCCTACACACGAGATTTTACTGAAAGTTATAAAACACAAGTGTTTAGGACTCTTTTGGAGGCAAGTGGCAGAAACCCAACAGAAATGGACTTAAGCAAAAAATTGAAATTGATTTCCTTGCCTATTTGATGGGTAAGACTTCGGGTATGATTAGATTCAAGAATTCAAGTGGTCTCATCAGGAATCTTTCTTCCTCCATTTTCTGTTTCGTCTTCCTTCAAGAGTACTCTTCCCATGGAGAAGAAAGAGAACCATAAGCAGGTTTATATCTTGTTCTTTCAAGAATGCCAATCAAGGGGCGCCTGGATGGCTCAGTCGTTAAGCATCTGCCTTCAGCTCAGGTCATGAGCCCAGCATCGGGCTCCCTGCTCAGCAGGGAGCCTGCTTCTCCCTCTCCCACTCCCCCTGCTTGTGTTCCCTCTCTCGCTGTCTCTCTCTCTTTGTCAAATAAATAAATAAAATCTTAAAAAAAAAAAAAGAATGCCAATCAAGAAAGTTCTCATTTCCACTAGTCCCACGATTCTCCCTGGCTCTGATTGGTCCACCTTGAGCAAGGATGTTTTGATTGGCCAGGCCCACCCCTAGACTAGGAAGAGAGTTAGCCCATGTGAGCCAACTGCCCTCAAGGAAAATAGAGATGCTTTTACTCTAAGAGGGGTCATGAAGCTGTGCACAGGTAAAAACCCCACCTATCGACCTATTGACTACACTTTCCTGCTGCTCTTTTTTTCTAGGCATCCATTGAACATCTGAGAACATATTCAGAAGTTAACCAATCTCAAAATATATCAGCAGGGGTAAATAGAGAAACAGACTCAGAAATGTCATCATGACAGTTAATTGTGGGAAATTTATCACAATGATTGATCACGCAGCATTTAACTTCAAGAATACCAAGCCTCCAAGTGGTTTTCTTTTGACAAATGTGAGGCAGGGTTTACCAAAACTAGCAGATATGACTCTGACTTACAAAGTGAAAAAAGTAAACAAGAAACACAATTTGATATGATTTAATAAGAGACTTGTTTTCACCACTTCTCCTGAGGACCTTGGCACATTTTCTTTTTAGAGACAGTTATTATCTCTACCTTTATTGAACAAAGGCACCGGAACACAGCTGCCGAGGATCTGTAAAGAAAATCACTCTTTTATTAATAAGACTGTTATTAGCAGGGGGAAAAAATCCATGTTTGGGGGTTTGCACTGAAGTTACGGGCCATTTCAGAGAAATATGGCCGACTACTACCAACATTATTTCAGGCAATTTCATGATCAAATGTCCTATTAGGTTGTTTAAAAATTTTATAGAGATTGTAAATCAGAACTATTTTCTATTTGCCCTAAATATTTAGGTGCAAGAGGGAAAGCAGATCAAATTAAAGGGTACTGTGCACATTTTTTACTGGGATCTCCCAGGGATATAAATCATTCCACTTGCAGCATGGAGTTCTTCAGTAAACATGTTTGTGAATACAACATTCGATGCTCCTCCAGTGCTCTCATTAAAAGGATGATCTGGGTAACAACAGTAGTGCCAGTTTCTTCCCATCTTCAAAATTTGCCAAGATTTAAAGGATACCACTCAAAGTTTCCCCAGAGTTCCTACAGGAATATGTTTTGAGCTACTTTATTCCATTGGTTCAGCCCCGAACAATACCATGGGACAAGAATGAGAAGAAGACAAAAGGAACAGAGAAAGATTTGTAGACATGCTGGAAGGAATCATTCTTTCTTTTGAGAAACAGGGAGTCAATATCTATCAAACGTGAAGATGCATATCCCTTCACCTAGCAATTTCTGTTTAGAGATTTAACCTACTGATACACTCATACGTGTGCATAAAGATAGATGTTCCAGGATACTTAATTCAGCCTTGGTTATAGTGGCAAAAGATTGGACACAATCCAAATGTCTTTCAATAAGGCTCTGATTAAATAAATTACAGCACAGCCTCACAGTAGAAAACAATGCAGCCATTAAAGACAATGAAATGGGACTAGCAGAACTGAAATAGCACTACCTCTAAGATACATGGTGAAGTAGGAAAAAAGGGGAGGGGAGATGCAGCAGAACAAGTGTAGGAGGATGCCATTTTGTATTTTTTTAATGTCAGAAAATATTTGGTTCTGTGTTTTAACTCTACTGGAATTAAAATAAAAAGTTAATTTTAAAGAATTTGGCTGTGCACACACAGAATACCTCCAAAAAGAAACCCAGGATTTTCCTCTTTGGAAGGGCCAACTTTATGTTCACTGTTATATCTGTCAGTATTACTTTTTGAAGCTTTTACCACAAAATTACCAATGTGATTTTTTAAGTAAAATATTATTTTTTTGAGAGAGAGAGAGCATGCATGAGCTTAGGGGGAGGGGCATGGGAAGAGAGAGAGAATCTCAAGCAGATTCTGCGCTGAGCATGGAGCTCAACATGGGGCTTGATCTCATGACCATGAGATCATGACCTGAGCCAAAACCAAGAGTCAGATGCTTAACTGCCTGAGTCACGCAGGTGCCTCTTTAAGTAAAATTTTAAACAAAAAGAAATATGGTGCGTTGCCATAAATCTCACGAGAAATAGAAAATATTTCTTGAAAAAAGTAGGAAAACTATTAAGACATACATGAGAGTTCTCAGGAAATGGAGAAGTACCTCATTTCCTTCGATGGTATGAAAGATTGAATGAGTGTTCCCAAATCTTCATTCCCTCCACTACAGCATTAAACACCGTTGTACCTTTGAAATTTTCTCACTGTGGGGGGAGTGTTCTTTTTGACCCATGGATGTCAGTCTTGATCATGTGACTTGCTAGGGTCAGCAGTGTGAGCGGATGTAACAGAAGTAGAGGCTTTACATACACCTCTGTGATTCTGCTTGATCTATTACACTTCTGACATCCACCCTGAGAAGATCAAATCCCGGGTAGCCAGTGGTCCCAAGTTGAGGAGATATATACAGCAGACCTGGGCCAACCCATAGCCTGGAATCAAGCAAACTAATCCAACAGAGTCCAACAGAATCACAGCCTACTTGCAGACCTGTGTGACAAAAATCATTCTTGCTGTAAGCAAGGACTGGGGACGTGCATGTTCCACAGCTTTATCGCAGCCATATCTGACTGATACAGATGGGAAGACTAAATTACTTCCTTTGCTCTCTCCCACCTCCTCTAGGAAATTGTTCCCAGTTAACCCTACCCCTACTCTAGACTATGATCTTTTCAATGACAGGAACTGTGTGTTATTTCTCCCTGTGTCCCTAGACTTCAGCCCAGTGCCTGGCACCAAATTTTAAAAATCAAAACAATCTTTCTCTGACCACCCTATCTAAAGTATTTGCGTCTATCCCACAGTCTCCACCATATCACACAGTCCATTAATCACAATTTGTAATTATCCTATTATTTTGTTAACTTGTCTCCCTCACTGGAACATAAACTCCCCAGAGGAAATGAATCAATGAATGCAGAAAAAAGACTTCCTTACTCTGATCTTTATAAGCCTTCAGACATCTGTTTTATCATATTCTCCAAATTTCTTCATGGCCTTGAAAAAGCTGGCCCCAAATGGTTCCTAGTTCTATCATTCATTGCTCCCCTTAGGTAATACCATGCCACTTTTCACTGTTTCCCACCCACCACCCACACTTTGTCTTTTTCTGCAACATTATCCGTGATATTCCCTCGACAAGTTCCCTCTAACCTGAGTACTCTTCTTTACCCCCCTGCTTATCTAAATCCTGACCATTTGTATTTTTGTGGATTAGATTCAGCTATGATTAACTGTAAAACTCAAAACACCAGGGCCTAAACAATATAAAAGTTTATTTATTTCTTTTGCTTAATAAATTTAGAAGTAGTCAGAATAAGATTGGAAAGGTAATCTACGGTTTCAGAGGAACAAGATCCTCCTAGTGTTTTGTTCTGTCATGGGTTCCTTCCCAAACCCTCTTCCTGACCCAGAATGGCTGCTGGAGCTCCAACTATTACATTCTCATTCCAGTCATTAGGAAGGAAGAAAGATGGAAGAAGAGAAGGCCTCCTCCCTGTAAAGAAATCCACGTGCCCCCTGTCCCCGAATCATGCACAGCATTTTCGCTTACATGTCTTCCAACAAAACTTAGTTACATAGATACATCTAGCTGCATGGGAAATTGTATTAGTTAGTTTTGATATATCACAAACCACTGCCTCATAATATAGCATCTTCAAACAATAAGCATTTATCCAGTACTTGATTCCATGGGTTGGTAATGTGGGCTGAGTTCAGCTACGCAGTTTTTGTGGCCTCGAGTGAGTCTACCCATGTACCTGTAGTTAACTATTTGGTTGGCTGGAAGTTGGCTGGTCTAAGATGACCTCAGCTAAGAAAGTTTGTCTCTGCTCCAAAAGGGCTCCTACCCTCCACAAGGCTAACTCTGGCTCACGTATGATGGTTGGGCAGAATCCCAGAAGGTTGAGTGGAGGTATGCAAGGCCTCTGGAGGCCTAGGCTTGGAAATGACACAATGTCACTTCCATTGCATTGTATTGGCCAAAGCAAATCACAAGTCTAGCCTGGCTTCAAGGGTGTGGAAATAGACTCCACAGTTAAATAGGAGGGACTGCAAAGTCACATTGCAAAAGGATGTGCACACAGGAAAGGGAATATTTGTAGAGATTTTTGCAAGCAATATTCCAAAGAACTGCAGTCTTTACTTGGAGTTAGGGGGGATGACCCAGCTAAAAATTTAGGGATTCTATTGTTATGGAAGTTCTGGAAGTAGTGGGGAATGGGGAAGAGCCTGCATTGTCTATGACACCCACTTTTAAAGCCCAGTTCCAAATGCACTCCCTCCTTCTGGAAGCTTTCCTTGAACCACTGAGCTAGAATTCTGGCCACCAAAGACTTTCACCTGTATGTTTTATGACCCCTTCACAACTACCCACGGAGAGACGTTGGCTCATCAGTATCTGTGCAGGGTGATAGCAGGTAAGCCCTTAGCCATCATCTGAAGCCACCACCATGAGCTTGGACACCATCTTTGCTGAGATATTAACATTTCTGTTGAAACAAGTACCTTTATTATTTGAAAGCAATAAATCTTTTGTTTAAATGGCAGGTGTATAAAATTGTTACTCTTGTTTTCAGCACACCCACAAGAGGAATAAAGAATCCACGTGACCCAAGACCCAAGGTTAAATACTAGAATCTAGAAGGAATCCCTTACCATCCAGAGCATAAACAGATATATACACTCCTCATCAGAGAGGATGTTGGAACTAGTCCATGGATATGTTGGCATTTTCTTTCTCCCTTTGTTATTTTTTTCCCTCCCTTTATGCCTGGAATGTAAATCAGTCGCCTAGAGTCCTTCTGGTTAACAAGGTTCTCATTTGGGAGGTTGCAGCCTAGGAGACTATTAAAAAGAGAAAGAAAAGCTTCTTCTATAAACATTTCCTGACAGCTGCTGAGGGTTAGAGAGGAGGGAGGGCACCAGGGCAACAGCACAGAACAGGACCATTAAGGGAAGAAAATCTGAAAAGCAGAGTAAAAACTCGTGGTCCAAGTCTCTGGCAGATGATCCCTGAATAGAAATCTGTCACACAAAAAGAAAACCCCTGGGCCGGACAGACAAGAGGAAGAGTGCCTTCCACTGATCCCAATGGGCCACGGCTGCCCAATGCACAGCAGAAATCCCTGCAGGTGCCTGCAGAATGCTTTAGAGTAAATACCTGGGCTTTAGAAGCTGGAGGAGGGGCAGCCTCAGGCCTCAGCATCCTCCACCAGCTCCTGCAAGAATGCTAATAAGAGCTTGCACTTGTTGGGTTACCACTGTGTGCCAATACCACAATAGGTGTCTTCCATGCACTAATGATCTCCACCAACCTTCACCACGATGCCCTCAGGCTGGAGCTATTATTAATGGCAGGCCTGGTGGCACTCATAATTTGCCCAAGGTCATTTGGTTCATAAGTGGAAGAGCTACAGGTCGATACCAATTTCCCTGGCTGCAAAGGCCATACTCTTGGACCTCTGCCCCATCCTGCCTTTTTATACCATGACGGAGTGGAAGAGGAAATGTGCCAGATGCTGCCATAGAATTATCTATCTCCAAAATGACCCAGGAGAAGAGACTGCTGGTGGAGACAGTCTTTTTCATTGAAGAGCTCTTGAACTTGGGGGAAGGACACCTGAACATCTACAAATAAGATCTCAGCAACAACAACAACAATACTAATGGAGTAATTATATTGTGCCAGCCACCATGCTAGTATATGGATTATCTCGCTTAATCCTCAGCCGTAAAAATCGTTGCTCCCATTTTAGAGATGAGAAAACAGAGGCGCAGAGAAATTAAGTCACAGGGCCAAGATCTCACAGCCAGGGAGCAGCAGAGCTAGAATTCAAAGGCAAGTCTGAAGCTAACAGGGGTCGAAGCAGGAGGTAGGACAGGGTTGGCAGGGGAGAAGCCAGGGAAGGAGGGGCAAGAGTGGAGTGAGGAGAAGGGTGGAGACAGAATCACTTGTGAATGGCTGGGGGATGCAGGACTCCATGGCTGCAGGATGTGTTATGGTCACAACCTAGAACACTAGAGTCATCGCTGCCTGGATTCAAACTCCAGCTCCTTTCCGCACTGTCTCTAGTCACCTTACAGTTCTCTCCCGCCCCCCAAGTTCTGTTTGCTCTCCTGGTCGATACAAGAGGAACAATAAGGATGTGTGTCTATGCTATTATAACAAATGAGAGGGCTGGGGATAGATCAGTGATGATAATGTATGTCAAACCATAGAATATAATTAATCCAGTTCTGGGCACTCGAACTCCAAATAAAGTATGGGGAAAGATTTGGAGTAGTCTATGTGATGCTGTTCAAAACCCCTGTACACACACACCCTTTTACCTGCAATAAAAATCTACCTTAGTCCTCAATTTCTGGAGTAATCTATGATCTGCAAAGGAAAGCCTGGTTTTACAAAGAAATACTTTTCTTCTTTCATTTTCTTTTTTTCTTTCTTTTTCTATTTCCTTCTTTTCTTTCTTCTTTTCTTTCTTTCTTTCTTTCTTCTTTCTTTCTTTCTTCTTTCTTTCTCTTCCTTTCTTTCTTTCTTTCTCTTCCTTTCTGTCTGTCTGTCTGTCTTCCCTTATTGATCCTCCCCCACTTCCTCCCTTCCTTCCTCTTACATCAAATCAGACCCTAGTTACTCTTCTGCAGCTTTTCTCCCAATTTGTATCTCTTGGACACCATTCTATATAGATCCACCTTATTCTTTTTAATGGCTACATTGTGTTCTGTTGTATGGATGTCCTAATATGCATTTAGGCAGTACTCTATTGGTAGAAATTCATAGTTTCCAGTTTGTTTTTGCTTTTGTTTTGTTTTGTTTTGTTTTTTTTCTTTTAAACAGTTCTATTGTCAGGATTATTGGGGACAAGAAGAAATGTCTCCCACTGGCAAAGAAATGACATTTCCCATTAGGAAAGGCATCTGTCCCAATTCATGTAATATCCATATTACTCATCTTGGGTGTGACAGTATTGTAGCCACCATTAAACCTCCATTCCTAGGATTTGTGGAGATAGAAGCAACCTATCTGGCCCTCCTCGGATCAATACCTAACACCCACACAGAAGCCCGAGAAGTGAGAATCCAGCAAACATCTTGAACATCCTCTGAAAGTTGTGAAAAGATATATTGCACTTGAGCTGTTATTAACACCTGATGATAACTCATTAAAACCAGACTAATTATCCACAAGCAGCAGGTTCCTTTTGCACTCTAAATGTACCAGCTCCACGCGGAAGTGATGGCTAAATTAACCCCAGAGAGTCAGCCAATGGCCTCCTCCTATCGCCCTGCTCATTCTTTGGACTAATTAGTTCTTTCTTCATCAGCTGCTTAAGATAAATAAATGACCGGGCCATATATTTTCTTCTACTTGATTATAAGCTTTTCGGTAGACAATGGGGCGCCTGTGTGGCTCAGTCAGTTAAGCGTCGACTCTTGATTTCAGCTCAGGTCATGATCTCAGGGTCAGGAGTTCAAGCCCCATGTTGGGCTCCACGCCCAGCATGGAGTCCACTTGAGGTTCTCTCCCTTCCTCTCCCTCTGCCCCTCCCTACCCCCACTCACATGAGCCCTCTCTCTCAAAAAAAAAAAAAAAGCTTTTCTGTAGAATATGATGGTAATAATAATGGCCATCTCATATTCAACCATTTACTTTATGCTATGTATTTTACATGGATGATCCCATTGAATTGTATTAATATAATTTGAAAACTGGCACAAAGAATGTAAACTAGTTGCCCAATGTCAGGCAGCTAGCATGGGTGTGCAAGGGTCTGTCTGCTCCAAAGCCCCAGGTTTGGAGGGAGATGAAATTGACCTGACAACCAGAAAGACAAAATGATAATAAAGACTTCACTACTGAGATGCCCTAAGATTATCTATATATGTCCCTATGGTCAAGCCCACTGCTTAGCACATAGTTGGTGCCCATAAAATTTTGTCACATGAATGAAGAAAACTGGGATACCTTATGAATTGTTTGTGGGTTACAGAAAATGACCAATAGACAAAGCATTGTGATTTGGTTGAAGTAGCTGACTTGTTTTCTACTCCATGGGTAGTCAAATGAGTCAGCATGAGGAATGCATGTGTGCATAAGCTGATCTGCCTTTCTTCCCAGGCCAATCCTTTCAGAGAAGGCTGATAGAAGTTTCAATGTGTAGGGAGGACCTAAAATATACCATGTTCTTTCCCCAGCATCACAGAGGGATACCACAACAAAATATCCTCCAATCAGAAAGAACAACAACAAAAAAAAAAAATGTTAACTATCCAAAATGAAATTTTAAAAAACATAATAATTCATGAAATTTTGAAACCTAAGTCATGGTTTGATTAATTCTGCAGCTACATAAACATCACAGACTTTTCAACAACTTAGAAATAAGAATTCTCGCAACGGATAAGTTAAATCAATCATGGCATAATCATGAAACGGAATACTTTGAAGCTATTAAAAAGTGTAATCAACATATATTGAAGCCTGTTGAAAGATGTTATGATAATTAAATTAATAAAGTTGATAATAAAACAGAAGATGTAGTATAATCCCATTTTTTCATTAAGTATCAAATAATAAGAAAAAGAGCCCAGAAGGACATCAAAGAGAGCAAAATGTGAACAGGTTTTTATACACAATATGCTTATGAGTGATTTTATAAGTTTTACTTCACATACCTGTGCTTTTACATTTTTTTATATAATACGTAAGTATTCATTGTTGGATTAAAACCAAATTATATGGAAACACCCCAAGTGTCCATCGACTAATGAATCGATAAAGAAGATGTGATACATACACACACACACACACACACTGGAATATTGCTCAGTTATAAAAAAGAATGAGATTTTGCCATTTGCAACATGGATGGAGCTATAGAGTATTTTGCTAAGCAAAATAAGTCAGTCAGAGAAAGACAAATACCATATGATTTCACTCATATGTGGAATTCAAGAACAAAACAAACAAGCACAGGGGAGGAAAAAAAGAGAGTGGGAGGGCGCCTGGGTGGCTCAGTTGGTTAAGCGACTGCCTTCGGCTCAGGTCATGATCCTGGAGTCCCTGGATCGAGTCCCGCATCGGGCTCCCTGCTCGGCAGGGAGCCTGCTTCTCCCTCTGACCCTCCCCCATCTCATGTGCTCTCTCTCTCTCTCTCATTCTCTCTGTCTCAAATAAATAAATTAATTAAAAAATCTTTAAAAAAAAAAAAGAGAGTGGGAAGCAAACCAAGAAACAGATTAGAGAGAACAAACTGATGGTTACCAGAGGGGAGGGTAATGGGGGGATGGGTGAAATAGTTGATGGGGATTAAGAGTGCACTT
This sequence comes from Phoca vitulina, assembly GCF_004348235.1. NCBI lineage: Eukaryota > Metazoa > Chordata > Mammalia > Carnivora > Phocidae > Phoca > Phoca vitulina. The sequence goes on from NW_022589812.1 coordinate 12,836, forward strand.
ACTGTGATGAGCACCGGGTGTTGTATGCAAGTGTTAAATCACTATATTGTATTGTAAATATTCTGAAATGAATATTATACTGTATGTTACCTAACTGGAATTTAACTAAAAACTAAAAAAAAAAAAAAAAATTAAACCTGTTGTGGTGGCGTTTATTTAAATAGAGGACTAGAGAGAAGAATCCAGTCATAGCCCAAAGCAGGCCCAGGAAAGGGCATCTGACATGGAATGCTCAAGCAGGCTGTGGCAATTGCCAAAAGATCTGAGACTGCTTCATCAGGGATCAGAAATTGTTGAAAATGGTGGACGAGTTTTCAAAACTCCATTCTACTGTGATTCACAGTAATTCTCCCCAAACTCTACTATAACTAATTTTAAATATGTCCATGGAACATACGTCACTTCTAGATACCTACAAACATCTAGACACCTGATACACAGTAGAAGAAACAGCCAGTGTTGGTCCATATTTTCCAGTTCAGGTTCCATCTCAGCAGGCCACAAAGAACTTTCCTTAGTGTACCAGCTCTTGGCTAGCTCTCTAACTGGACAATTTGATCTCCCCCAAAGACTCTAGTACTTGGTTATGGAAAAGAAACAGGTCTGCAAATCAGGAGAGGTGGCCCAGCTCTGCTATCAGGACTGTGTGACCTTGGGCAAGTCCTTCCCTGTGGTCTCAGCTGGTTGACCTATTGGACCCACACAATAAGATTCTCTCCTCCAGGAATTTGCAACTTGGAAATCAAGACTGGGAAGTGAGACACATTAATGGCAGAACTCGAGAGGTAGGCCATGAATTCCAACTGCTGCTGAGCTCCCCAGCACTGGTATTCTCCTTCCTATGCAAACTTCCTTTGTTCCACAATATCCTCTACTCTCCTGACAATCAATGACTGATTTTCCTTATATTAATAAGCGCCCCTTTCTGTTGCTTAGAACCAGCCCCGACTTCACTACCGTGGCTCACATGGAAGGAAGTCCTTCCTGCCCAGCGTGAAGGGAACTGGTCAGTCAGGCAAAAGAGTCTGATGCACAGCGAAAGGCTGCCACAGAGAGCATCTGTCATCCTTGTGCTAAGAGGCAGGGACCCAGCAGGGCAAGCTGTCACATTCAATAAAGATTCTCAGTCAGCCCAGCCACGCTCTCTGAGTATCCAGGCAGGAATGCCCTGGGGTGAGAGAACAGAAAGGAGTGACAATGGACATTCTGAGCAGTCGACATCTCCTGGCTTCCTGTACCTATCTGACTATGAGCTCACCTGAAGCCACTCCTGGTTGACCAGGTACCAGCGATACCCAGGGCATCGCCACTGTGAATTCTTGCAGCCGCTGTTGGAATCTCCCTAACACAGTAGTTCTCAACTGGAAACAATTGTGCTCCCCATGGGACATATAGCAGGAATGTCTGTGGACATTTTTGATTATCACAATTTGCGGCTGGATATTACTGGCAGCTGGTGGGTAGATACCAGAAGTATCTATTTCCTATTGCTGCTGTAACAAATAACCACAAACTTAGTGGTTTAAAATAACATAAATTTACTGTCTTGTAGTTCCAGGGGTCAGAAGACTAACATGACTCTGTAAGGCTGCTTTCCATCTGGAGGCTCCAGGGAAGAATGGGTTTCCTTGCATTTTCCAGCTTCTAGAGGCTGCCAACATTCCTTGGCTCACAGCCCCTTCCTCCATGTTCAAAGCCACCAGCTATAGCACCTTCTTTTCTCTCTCTGTTTCCATCATCATATCACCTTCTCTCTTATCAGGACCCTTGTGATAATGTTGGGTCAACCCAGATCATCCAGGATAATCTCCCCATCTCTCAAGATCCTTCATTTAAATCACATCTGCCAGGTTTTTTGGGTTTTGGGGGGTTTTTTTGTCATGTTCTGGGTTTCTGCCATATAAGGTATTCACAGATGATAGGAATTAGGATATGGACATTTTTGTGGGGCTAGCATTATTCTATCTCCCACACCAAGGATGCTGCTAGACATCCTACAGCCCCCACAGCAAAGAATCATCTGGTTTAAACGTCTATAGTGCAGAAGTGATAAAACCTACATGCTCTGAAAACAGTGCTGGTACTGGGCCTCCCACATGCCTTCACCTAAAACCACTTCTTAATGTGAATGACAGCTACAGACCCACTATTCCTTGATCCCATCAATCTAAGACACCCCCTAAATTTTAAAATAGTTGTGAAGGTTGTTCAGCCCAAGTAAGCCATGGAAATTCTGTTTCCCTAAATGTTTATTTTTTTAAAGATTTATTTATTTAGAGAGAGAGAGTCTGTGTGCACATGGTGGAAGAGGGGCAGAGGGAGAGGGAGAGAGAGAGAGAATCCCAAGCAGACTCCCCGCTGAGCAGAGAGCCTGGCACAGGGCTCCCTCTCACGACCCTGAGATTATGACCTGAGCTGAAATCAAGAATCCAACGCCCAACTGTCCAACCGACTGAGCCACCCAGGTGCTCCCCTAAAAAGTTTAAAAGCAACAGAAAAAGACAGTCCTTTCTTAGTCTTGACAGTACTCCTATGACTTAGAGATTTGGGGGCTTTAAATGCCTGGAAGTTACTCAAGGGCAAAAAAAAAAAAAATGAACTCTCCATCTTTGGGACTGAAAATGAGAAGCAACAGCAGAAACCAGCTATTACCACCCTAATCCCTCCTCCCCTGGTAATTTCTTTTTTCTACTCTCTAGAAGCAGACATCTTTGGGAAGGGGAAGTGAATTAATGTTGGGTTTTTTTTTGGTTTTTTGTTTGTTTGTTTTTAATGTTGGTTCTACATGTACCAACTGGGCCGTGCAGCTTACATCTTATTACCTTGCTGGGTTGCCGTCATCATTTGCATTTTAACATGAACAGACTGAGCCAAATTAAAATTTTGACTGGGGTTACAAAGCCATTAAATGATGGATTGAAACTCGGATCCGCATTGCTTCAAAGCCTATAGAGATTTTGGAATGAGATGTTTGATATTCCTTCCACAATCCACATCAAAATCATCTTGTACAACCTTAGGAAAGTGAACGAGAACACCCAAAAAGTAACACAACTTCTCTAATGAAATAAGGCAGGGGTCGGCAAACTTTGTCTAGAAAGCGTCTGTTAGTAAAGATTTCAGGCTTCGTGGGCCATGCGGTCTCTGTTGCAACTGCTCAACTCTGATGTTCTAGGGCAAAAGCAGCTATAGACCATACATAAGCGAATGGGTGTAGCTGTGCTCCAATAAAACATTCTTTACAGAAACAGGCAATGACCAGATTTGGCCCTGGAGCCAGAGTAGGTACCCCAGCCCCCAATACCCTTGCATTACTGGTGAGAGTACAAATCAGTACAGTCTTTCTGGAAAGCAGTTCAACAATATGACCCAGCCACTCTATGTCCATGAACTGTCGTGGTGTTCCTTGCAGCATTGTTTATAATGGTGAAATAGGGAAAATGGTGTCATTGTCCATCAATAAAGAGCGGGCCAACAAACCCTGCTGCATGCAAATCATGGCCATGGCCATTAAATGTTACAATGTAGCGGTGCCTGGGTGGTTCAGTTGGTTAAGCATCTGACTTCAGCTCAGATCATGATCTCAGAGTCCTGAGATCGAGCCCCATGTCAGGCTCCCCACTCAGCGAGGAGTCTGCTTCTCCCTCTCCCTCTGCCCCTCCCCCAGCTTGTGCTCTCTTTCTCTCTCAAATAAATAAATAAAAGTCTTTTTTAAAAATTAATAAATAATAAATGTTACAATGTAGATGTACAGTTAGCAACAGAGAAAGAAATCCAAGATATCTTTGAAAATCAGGTCATAAAATATTACATATATGAAAATCTTATTTTTATTGAAAAATATGTGTACATAGATGTGATGGCTAATTGTATGTGTCAACCTGACTGGGCTAAGGGATGCCCAGAGAGCTGGTAAAATGTCATTTCTTGGGTGTGTCTATGAAGGTGTTTCCAGAAGAGATTAGTATTTGAATCAGTAGACTGAGTTGAAGATGCCCTCCCTGATGCAGGTTGGCATCATCCCATCTTTTGAAGGCCTGAATAAAACAAAAAAATGGAGGAAAGGCAAATTCACTCTCTCTGCTTGAGCTGGGACACCTAGCTTCTCCTGCCTTTGAACATCAGTGCTTTTGGTTCTTGGGCATTAAGACTCAGACCAGAACTCAGAACCATTGGCTCCCTGATTCTCAGGCCTTCAACTTCAAACTGAATCCCACCACTGGCTTTCTGGGTTCTCCAGCTTACAGACAGCAGATCCCAGTACTTCTCAACCTCCAAAACTGTGGGCTCCAACTGCTGTAATAAATCTCCTCTTATATAATCCCATTGGTTCTGTTTCTCTGGAGAACCCTAATAGACTTAAAAAAAAAAATCTTTAATGATAAATACTGAATGTTTATGGTGGTTATTTCTGGGCGGTAGGATTTTAGCTATTTTTATTGGCTTCTTTATCAATCCCTGTAGCTCCAGAGCTTCCCAGTCCCACACTGGCATGTAGTAGGTGCTCAAGAAATATTTGCTGATGAGGTGAAAGAATCTACCACCAGTGTGTACAAGCTACAGCATCAGGGGTTTCATTGGGATATAAGGGAAGCATTTCCACCATGGTGGGTGGTAAACACTGGGAAACATAATTAAAACACCAACTGGAATAAACTTTCATGAAGATATTTTTTAAAGAATGGAGTCACCTTCGAACCATGAGAGACTACGGACTCTGAGAAACAAACTGAGGGTTCTAGAGGGGAGGGCAGTGGAAGGAGGGGTTAGCCTGGTGATGGGTATTAAAGAGGGCACGTACTGAATGGAGCACTGGGTGTTATACGCAAACAATGAATCATGGAAAACTACATCAAAAACTAATGATGTAACGTATGGTGATTAACATAACATAATAATAAAAAAAAAAGAATGGATCATCTTATGATCTTGGAATGAGGAAGATTATCCTTTCATAAGTATGTCATAAATCCAGGAGCCATAAAAAAATATATCCATTTGATTACATAAAACTTAAAAAAAAAAGTCCACAGACTCAAAACAACCATAAGCAAAGTCGAAATATAAATGACAAACCTGGAAATAATGTTTGTGAAGCTTAGCAGGGAAAAGGGCTAATTTCTCTAATATATAAAATCAATAAGAAAAAGAGCAGACCAATAGAAAAAATGGGCAAAAGATAAGGGCAGTTTGTAAGAAAATAAATACAAGGGCTTCTCAAAACAATGAAAAAATGCTCTATCTTATTCATAATAAGAGAAATGCAAATTAAAACTATGCTGAGATATCAATTTTCACCTATCAGATGGGCAAAATTAAAAAGAACCTGATAATCCACAGCTGTCCATGCAACTACAGGGAAATAGACACTCTCAGACATTGCTGGAGATGGGGTGTAAATTGGTACAGCCTCCATGGAGAACATTTTAACAATATCTATAAAAAAGGATATTATTTGGCCCAACTCTTCCACTTCTAGGAATTTATCCCACAGATTTATTTGCACATGAGCATAGCACACAGGTATCAGATTATCATCCACAGCTTGTTTATAATAATAAAAAGATGGAAACAGCCCAAACATTCAACAGTAGGAGACTGTTTAAATAAACTATAGTCTACTACATAGTATCCTCTGCAGGCTCCGAGAAAAAATAAGAAAGTTCTCCGTGTACTCCTATGGAAGGATCTCTCAGATACATATTACAGAGAAAGGGAGAGAAAAGCAAATTTTAAAAATTGGCACTTTTTATGTTTTTTTTAAAAAAGGAAGAACAGTATATGAACATTTTGCTTATGTATACATATTTTTTAGAATGGTTCATTTGTTGCCTCGGGGCACGAATGGTAAATGGGAAAGCAAGAGGTCTTTCACTGTTTATCCTTTTGCAATTTTTGAAGTTCAAACCATGTAAAAGTATTATCTACTCAAAAAATTAATAAAGCCTCCTTCAGAGCTTTCTATATTGTGTTCCCACAGTCAGAGGTGCTGTTTTTAACTTCTACACACACATACACACACATACACACAATCCTACAACTGTCCTCCTGGAAATATTTTATTTTGTTTTAAGAACTCTGTTCAGATGTCACTTCCTCCAGAAATTCTTCCCTGACCAGCCCCACCTCCTCCACAGAAAGTGCGCTGTGTGTTATACTCATTCATATTACCCTGTGACATTTATCACAAGTTGTGTCTGTTAGCAATTATTTAATACCTGTCTCCCTCAGTGGAGGTGCCACAGGGACTAGTTCACCCCAGCACTGAAGTGAGCACCTGCCACATAAGACAGGCTTAAGAAGGGCTTTCTTCCTTTGGAAGGAAGGTGTTATGAACTGAATGTTTGTGTCCCCTCAAAATTCCTAGGTTGAAATCCTAACCCCCATGCGATGGTATTAGGAAGAAGGGTCTTTGGGGTGATTAGGTCATGAGGATGGAGCCGTCATGACTGGGATTAGAGACTTATAAAAGAGACCCCAGAGGACTAGCTAGCTCTCTTTCCACCATGCAAGGACACACGATAAAAACAGCAGTCTGCAACCCTAAGGAGGGCCCTCACAAGAACCTTGACCATGCTGGCACCCTGACCTTGGACGTCCAGCCTCCAAGACTGTGAGAAATAAAGATCTGTTGTTTAAACCACTCAGTCTGTCACATTTTTTAATAGCAGCTTGAGCTGAGACAGGAGGGAAGAACAAAGAAAGAATAATAACAACAGCAACAATTACTGTGCGCCGACTGTGAGCCAGACAGAGGTCTAAGTACGTGCAATCCTCTCAATCAATGGGTACCATTATGACCAGCATTTTACAGATGAGGAAGCAGAGGCTGGGGGAGACTAAGCCACCTCCCCCACAGTCAGCAAGCAGAGCCAGGACTCAAACACAGGCAGTCTGGTTCCACAGCCCAAGCTCTCAGCCTCTAGGAAGAAGAAAGGATGGAGAAGAAGGAGAGAAAGCAGAAGGGAAAAGGTTTCCCCAGGGCCTCAGGAGGGAGCATCTTACTGCCCCCTTAAGTGTGGAGCCTCGCCAGGCCCGCCAGCTGCCTGGTCTTTGGGAAGCTACAAGAACATTCATGAGGATTCTAAAATATCTATGGAACACTGGCAAGCTCACAATACTGGACCTCAACAGAAAGACAAAGAGACAGCAGGCTTGAAGTATGACAGCTGTCTTGTCTGGAGGAGCAGGTAACATGCGTTGTCAATAAATACACTATCTCGGGTGGATTAATAGGCTTCATTGAATTAATGATGACACAATAATTACATCAACAAGCCACAGCAGCAGGGAGGCTGGGGGTTCTAATGGAGGATAATTCCCGCTCCAGGCAAGATCGCAAGTTCTGACTTTAGAACTATGGAAACTTCCCCAAGATTGGGGCTTTATTATTTTTTATTATTTTAGGTCGGCAGCATCCACCGTGGCTTGTCCGAGTTCTCTGCAGGTAAACAGGAAGTTATCGGCAGGACAGGAAATCTTAATAATAGAAATGGAAGGAAAGCAGAGGAGTTGTGATTTCTGCCATTTCTTCTCAAGTAGGATTTGGCCCTAATCCTTGAGGTTCAGACTGGATCCCGGAAAGCACAAGAAAATGGGGATTATATTTGGATAAGCATACTAGCAATAAAAATATCTATCATTTATTGAACTTTTACCCAGCCAGCCTCTGTCATGAGCACTCTTTATGCCTCAGCCTATTGAATTCCCCCAATAATTTTGTGGAGCATGAATGAACACATTCCCTTATTTTATGAGTAAGACAACTGAGGCTCTGGGAAGCAAAGTGACTTGTACAAGACCACATAGCTAAGAAGTTGCAGAATGCAGTTCTAAGCTAGGGTTAAGAAAACAAGGCTTTAGAATCGCACCTGGAAAAGAGTCACATCTGAGGAAGGAAGTAGATTAAAGAACAGGTCAGAGGGATAGACCTAAGTATAATTTGTTGATGAGCATAAATTCCAGTCAATTCAATAAAGATCTACTGAATACCCATCATGGGCCCAACCCAGTGCAAGATCCCTGTTGTAGACTTTTTTCCAAAGATGGCTGTGACAATAGCTCCCACACCACATGTTCTTCTAATGTGACCTTGATATTCTCCATGTTGAATGATGGAGTCTATGATCACACTCCCTCGGACCTGCCTCAATCAACAGACCATAGCATAAAAGATACTATTTGACTCACAGGGATAGAGCATACAATCTATATGCACTTCCTCCTTGCTCTCTTGGGATGCTCACGCTTGGACCCCAGCCGCCATGTTGTGAGGAAGTCCAACTAGCCCGTGTGGAGAGACCATGTGGAGAGGTCACATGTAGATGTTTTAGAGAACTGGCTATCTGAGGTCCCAGCTAACAGTCAGCATGAAACATAGACATGTGACAAAAGATGCCTCCAGATGATTCCAACCCCTAAGCTATCAAGTCAACCTCAACTTCTGAGTTTTTCCAGCTGAGTTCCCAGGCATCATGAAGTGGAAATAAGTCATCCTCTCTGCACCCAGTCTGAATTCTTGACCCATAAGATCCATGAGAATAGTAAAATTGTTATTTATGCCACTAAATTGGTGTAATTTGTTACACAGAAATAATAACTGGAAGAGTCCCCACAGAATAATTTTTTAAAGTGTATGAGGGGCATCTGGGTGGCTCAGTCAGTTAAGCATCTGTCTTTGGCTCAGGTCATGATCTCAGGATGCTGGAACCGAGCCCCATGTCAGGCTCCCTGCTCAGTGAGGAGTCTGCTTCTCCCTCTCCTTTGCCCCTCCTACCTGCTCATGCTCTCTCTCTCTCTCTCAAATAAATAAATCTTTAAAAATATTTAAAAATAAAGTGTATGAAACAGGATGTGCCCTTCTGTCTCATTTGAAAAACAAGACTCCTGTGACAGAATTTTAATCAAAAGACAACATGCTTCACAACAGCCAAAAGGTGGAAATAATCCAAATGTCCATCAACTGATGAACAGAAAACCAAGATGTGGTGTAGCCATACAGTAGAATATTATTCAGCCATAAAAAGGAACAAAGGACTAATACACGCTACGACATGGATGAACTTGGAAAATATTATGTTTGATGAAAGAACCTGGTCACAAAGGGCCACACATTTCAATTATATGAAACATCCAGAATGGGAAAATCCATAGAGATAGGAAGTAGATTAGTGGTCAACAGAGAGTGGGAGCAGGAGGAAATGAGGAGTGATAGCTTAATGGGTAGAAGGTTTCTTTTGGGGTGATGAAAAGTGGGGGGAGTTTAAAAATCTTGTGAATATCTTTTTAAAAAGGAACATGCCATATTAGGGGCTTCTGAGAGAGTGTAAATTCATAAGCATTGGCATCAAGTAGATCCGGGTGGTCAACCAGGGATTACCAATTCCTAACTGTGCAGATTTGGGAAAGTTCCTTGATCCTTTTGGGTCTCAGATTACACATCTGTAAAATGGGAATAAGAAGTCTTATTTTGTAGGGCTGCTGTCAGGATTAATGACTGCCTTTGTCAGAGATTGGTACAGAAATGCACTCAAGTGGCATAAACTAAACTAAGGATTTTATAAAAGGAATTGGGGACACCCCACAGAAACCCAGGTCACTAAGAAGAACTTGACTTCCTAAAAAACTTGAACCAGGAACTAAAAAGCCATCAAAAATCAAGACTGAAGGGTGCCTAGATGGCTCAGTCGGTTAAGCATCTGACTCTTGATCTCAGTTCAGGTCTTGATCTCAGGGTCATGAGTTCAAGCCCCACACTGGGCTCCACGCTGAGCATGGGGCCTACTTAAAGAAAAAAAAAAAATCAAGACTTAGGGCCGCTAGCTGGTTCGGTTGGTAGAGCACATGACTCTTGGTATTGGGGTTGTGAGTTTGAGCCCCATGTTGGGTGTAGAAATTACTTAAAAATAAAATCTTTTTAAAAAAAGTTGAGGCACCTGGGTGGCTCAGTCGGTTAAGCATCTGACTCTTGACTTCGGCTGAGGTCATGATCTCAGGGTCATGAAATCAAGCCCCGCCTGAGCCCCGCTGGCCATGGAGCCTGTTTAGGATTCTCTCTCCCTAGAGGGAAACCTCTGCCTCTCTCCCACACCCCCACCCCACTCACGCATATGTGCATGCTCTCTCTCTCTCCCTCAAAAAAAAAAAAAAAAATCAAGACTGAGATTCTTTCTGGCAAAAGTGTAATGAATGGGGGGGAGGTTCTTTAAAACTACTGATTTATAGGAAATCAAAATTTTGTATCATATTTTAGAGGTAATCCATTAGAGTCACTTAGTTATTTGCAAAATAACATTTCTGTAAAGGAGAATTAATTTCAATACCAAATAGAAAAGGCTCAGTATCCTAGCTGGTAGAGTTGAAAGGTAGTTTAATGATCACAAGCTTAGAGCACAAAAATCAAGCTCTCCTGTGACAAATCTAGTTTATGACCTTAGGAAGACAAATAGTCTTTTCTACAACAAACACTTAAACAAATGTAGCTTCCTATGACACATTTTTCTTAAAAATCTCAGGGTTATAATAAGTTAACAGTCCTGGGGACTCTTAAAACAAACTTTTAAATTGTATAGGGAAGTGACTTCCTATTTTATAAATAAAATTGGAAAGAAAGTGAATTCTGTGCTGATAAGTGACAAAATTATATATAAACTTTACTAAATTCTTCATAGTACCTGTCCTAATATTCAGTAGTCTTCTTTATTAATCCGAGAGGGTGATTCTCAGCCCTGGATGCACAGGAGAATAATGGCTACCTTTTAAAAAATATCAGTAGCCAGACCCCACCCAAAAAGTCTGACTGGATCAGGTAGGGAATAAGGACTAACAGCATGGCGGGAGCAGAGTGAGTCATGGCAAGAGGGACAGGAGATGCGGTCCCTGAATAAAGAGGCCAGATCTTGTGGGTTCTTGTATGCCAGTGTCAGGATTTTAGATTTTACTCTAAAAAAATAGGGAGCTGTGGGAGAGGGGCATTTGGTTGTAAGCCACATAAACCCAGCTCAAGCAAGACTGAGAAATTATTGGCCCTTCTCAATCTGTAGATGGGCTAACCTAAGGTTCAACATTATTCATTCTCTCTCTCGCCCCTCACATGTTTGCTTTGATGAAACAGGCTGCCATATTGCCCACTGTCCTATGGAGAGAGCCATCTAAGCAAGGAGCGGAGGGCAGCCTCTGGCCAATAGCCAGCTAGGAACTGAGGCCCTCACCCCAACAACTCCGAAGGAACTGAATCCTGCCAACAATCACGTGAGCTTGGAAGGGGATCCTCCCCACGTCCTTCCTTGAGATGACTGTAGCCCCAGCAGACACCTCTATCATAGCCTGTATGAGACCCTGATCAGAGGACCCAGCTAAGCTGCACCCACACTCTAGACCCATGGAAACTCTGTTGTTTCAAGCTGCTAAGTTTGGGTTAATTCGTTGGCAGTAATAGAAAACGAATACAGCAACATAGACCCAGGAAAGGGGTGGTAAAGATGCAGAGAAATGGGCAAATTTCAAGTATATTTTGGAGGTTGAAATGATGGGTCTTACAGAGGAGCTGAATGGTGAGGAATTGGTACAAACACTAGGATTCTGCCTCCAGAAAGTGTGCAGATGGCAGTACCCTTTGCTAAGATGGAAAGGAATGGAAGATGAACAGGTTTGAAGGAGAGAAAAGAGTTCTCTCCTTAACACCTTAGCTGGAGGTGCCTGGAGACATCCAAGCAGAGGTGCCAAGCAGGCAGTCAGTTGGGCAAGCCCAGAGCCCCAAGGAGAAGTGATGCCACTCGGCCTCACTAAGTTTCCTTTATCAGGAAAGGCCTTCCCATCTCCCATGCCTCTGCTCTCAGGAAAGCTTTCCAGAACTAAAGTGAGCCCAATCCACCAGGCAGACCACGTATGGACACCTGATCTAAACTGAGCCAATTCCCAGGATTGGGGAAATGAAATTCAGGAAAGAGTCCCATTAGACATCTGTATTTTCTTCTTCTTCTCCTTCTCCTTCTACTTCTCCTTCCCCTTCTTCTTCTTCCTCTTCTTCTTCTTCCTCTTCTTCTTCTTCTTCTTCCTCTTCTTCTTCCTCTTCTTCCTCTTCCTCTTCCTCCTCTTCTTCTTCCTCTTCTTCTTCTTCTTTTCTTCCTCTTTTCTTCCTCTTCCTCTTCCTTTTCCTCTTCCTTCTTCTCCTTCTCCTTCTTCTTCTTCTTCAAGATTTATTTATCTGAGAGAGAGAGAGCATGAGTGGGCGGAGGGGCAAAGGGAGAGGGAGAATCTTCAAGCAGATACCTCACTGAGCATGGAGCCCAACTCGGGGCTCAGTCCCACAACCTTGAGATCATGACCTGAGCCAAAATCAAGAGCTGGACGCTCAACTGACTGAGCCACCCAGGTGCCCCAGATATCCACATTTTCTTAAAATAAATCCACCTTTGGTTCTTAAGCTATTTTGATGGGTTTCTGTGACTTGCAACCAAAAGAGTCCTGATAAGACAACAATACAAACAGTTAATGTATTTGCACCTGCAGATCAGGGTTGCCATGATGATGACCACCCAGTAAGATCCCGTATTCGGAAGTGTCCTGTACACTGTAAAGCACTATGCAAAATATGGCTATTGTCACTACTTTAGTATGACTAACCCTATTCTTTTAAAAATATCTTGGGATTCACTGAGTAGTTGTAATGTCCAAACTTCAAACGTCAGAAAAGCTATAGAAGAGTAGACCAGACAGATGGTTAAAATGAACAAGTCAGGAAACGACAGATGTTGGTGAGGATGTGGAGAAAGGGGAATCCTCCTACACTGTTGGTGGGAATGCAAGCTGGTGCAGCCACTCTGGAAAACAGTATGGAAGTTCATCAAAAAATTAAAAATAGAGCTACCCTACGACCCAGCAATTGCACTACTAGGTGTTTACCCAAAGGATACAAACATAGTGATTCAAAGAGGCACCTGCACCCCAATGTTTATAGCAGCAATGTCCACAATAGACAAACTATGGAAAGAGCCCAGATGTCCATCGACAGATGAGTGGATAAAGAAGATGTGTTTTATATATATATATATATAATGGAATTTTACTCAGCCACCAAAATGAATGAAATCCTGCCATTTACAACAACATGGATGGAACTAGAGGGTATTATGCTGAGCGAAATTAGTCAGTCAGAGAAAAACAAATACCATATGATTTCACTCATGTGGAATTTAAGAAACAAAACAGATGAACATAGGGGAATGGGAGGAAACATAAAATAAGCTGAAAATTGAGAGGGAGGCAAGCCATAAGAGATGGTGAACTCTAGGAAACAAACTGAGGGTTGCTGGAGGGGAGGTGGGTGGGGGGATGAGATAAATGGTTGATGGGCATTAAGGAGGGCACCTGATGGAATGAGCAATGGATGTTATATGCAACTGATGAATCACTATATTCTACCTCTGAAGCTAATTAAAAAAATAATTAATTTCAAAAAAAGAAGAGTAGACCAGAGATCTAGAACTGTGATGTCCAGGACGACAGCCACAAGGCATGTGTAGCTCTTAAATTGAAATGACATAAAACTCAAAATTCCCGGTTGTACCAGCCACATTCAAAGTGTTCAGTGGCCATATGGGGTCACTTCAAACTGGACCGTGAATATAGAAAGCACTCCCATAATCACAGAATGCATGGTTTCATTGGGGAAAACAAAATGGTCATGTTCCCACTCAAATCCCAAATTTGTAAATAATTCTTTTGAAAAATATATCATTTTTAGCTTACCTAGGTAGTTTTACTTATATTTACATTTTCAGCTTATACCGTTGGTTTGAGTAAAAATCCCATGCGGGTCCTGCCTCACATGTGAAATCACTTCTTTTGTTTTGACCTCATTCTAACTTAAGCAAACTTGTTTTGACCTCATTCTAACTTAAGCAAACATCATCTCATTCTAGGTTTCTGGCTACAGAAGAGTTACTGAGCTCTGCCTGGTGGCATCTGAGATTGGGAATACAGCCAAACTGCACTTCTTTCAGAAATTAGATTCACCTTTTCACCAAAAGTAAGCCTTCCTCCTTGTCCATTCAAAGAGGGGAAATTAAGGCTCACAGGGAGAAATTCCATCACTATATAACAGAGACCAGGCAATACAAATGGCCACTTAAGAAACTGATAACTCACAGGGTGCCTGGGTGGTTCAGTCGTTAAGCGTCTGCCTTCAGCTCAGGTCATGATCCCAGGGTCCTGGAATCGAGCCCTGCATCGGGTTCCCTGCTCCACAGGAGACCTGCTTCTCCCTCCCCCACTCCCCCTGCTTGTGTTCCCTCTCTCGTTGTCTCTCTCTCTCTGCCAAAAAAAAAAAAAAACAACTGACTACTCGGGATGCCTGGATAGCTCAGTCGGTTGAGCATCAGACTTTTAATTTCAGCTCAGGTCATGATCTCAGGGTCGTGAGACTGAGCCCTGACTCAGGTTCCGTGCTGCACATGGAGCCTGCTTAAGATTCTCTCTCTCCCTCTGCCCCTCCCCCAGCTTGCATGCTCTCTCTCTCAAATGAATGGATGAATCTTAAAAAAGAAAGAAGAAAGAAAGAAAGAAAGAAAGAAAAGAAAGAAACTAGTAATCACCCACACAGAGATGCTGGGCTCATGATAGAGCCCCATTTCACCCAAAAGTACTCCATTTTGACAAGCCTCAAACCCTTTTCAGAAGATGGTATGAATATGAGAAACTACCTTTTATTGAGCACTTACTATATTGGATCTAATGTTTTAAGTGTTTTACGTGCATTATCTCAATCTTCACAGCAATTGTGGCTGATAAGTATTGTCTCCATTTTAGAGATGAGGATGCTGATCTCAAAAAAATTCATAGCTTGTCCAAATTCACACAGTAAATGGTAGAGCCAAGAATCCCACCAAGTGTCTTTGATTCCAGAACCAGCATGAAAAATCACTAAACCAAACTAACATTCTCCTGTCCTGGAGTAATGATAAGTAAAACCGTAGATCATACAGTCAGGGACTCTGGTGTATCTACATGTATATAGTTCCTTATACTGAAGTTCTATCAAAGTTTCATGACCAAACAAATGATCAACTTATTGGCAGTATTTTCCCTCCACTAAAACCCAAGCAATAGGACAGATCCATGATAAAACTCTGCCAGTAGGGGGCACCTGGGTGGCGCAGCCAGTTGAGGGCCCGACTCTTGATTTTGGCTCAGGTCATGATCTCAAGGTCGTGAGATCAAGCCCCACACCTGGCTCTGCGCTCAGTGGAGAGTCTCTTGGGATTATCTCTCTCCCTCTCCCTCTGCCCCGCACCCTGCTCTCTCTTTCTCTCTCTCTGTCTCAAATAAATAAATAAAATCTTAAAAAAAAAAACTCTACCAGCAGGTGGTCATGATTTTCTTTTTTATTGCTTGCTTCCTTTCTTTCCATCCTGAGGGGAATCATCTGCAAGTGTTTGGTGTAAAGTTTCAAAAACAACATCCGTGACTTTGAACATGGGTTAAAGGAGTGAAATGAATAGGTGAAATGAACAAAGGAACAAATTATAGAAAAACATTTAAACAAAAATTCCCTCCAGCAATTTTCTTGAGAAAAGTCAGTGATGTGGCTTAATCTGTCCATCCAAAGCCTACTCCTTTAACATTTTACCTCTATACATATGTGTTTTACATAGTTTTTTTTTAAGATTTTATTTACTTGAGAGAGAGTGTGTGTGCATAAGCAGGGGGGAGGGGCAAAGGGAGAGGGAGAAGCAGACTCCCCTCTGAGTGTGGGGCTCGATCCCAGGACCCTGGGATCCTGACCTGAGCCAAAGGCAGACGCTTAACCTACTGAGCCACCCAGGCGCCCCCCCTTATGTAGTTTTTCAAATTGCTCTCATATTCAGTATTTCTTGGTATTTCAATGCTTCTATTTCCTTCACTATAAGAAGAAGCAATGAAGTGCTTATCTCAGTATCTGGTACATAGTATGGGCTAGATATGTGGGGCTTTAATGATAGTGCTGCTATTAATTATACTATCACTCATTCATTCAACAAACATGTAGGTAGAATACAGCAAAAAGAAATCCAATATTCCATCCATCTATGGTTCTAAAAACCCAGTGAAGGATCCAGAATTTCTATATATAGGAGCAGCAACCTAGCTGAAAGTAGAAGGCAAGATTCCTATCTAGAAGCAGTTACGGGGAAGGGAAGCTGACGGACTCTAGAGAGAACTAAAACCATCCTTGAGCTGCTGTTACTTGGTCCTTTCTGGCAAGGCAAGTGCTGTTACCACCATCTGACAGATGAAAAATTTGGAGTTGGCAGAGCTTAAGAGACCTCTCAAAATTACAGAGACTAAGGTATGGAAAATCAGACTCCCTAGAAGTTACTGAGCTGCCATCAGGCAGAGGCTTTGACCATCATAGACACAGTGCCTGGCACACCGTGGGGGCTTGTCCTAGATCAGGTCCCCAAGAAGCAAAGCCTCAAACAGGGATTCTTATACCCTGATTTTATTAAGGGGGTTATTCTCAGGAGAAAGGGAGTGAGGGAAGGGAGATCGGAGAGCAGAAGAGGGTGAATGGATATGGATTCATCAGAAGCCTAGCTTCATTCTGATCCCACAGAGAGTTCTGGCACCTGAATGACATCACAGAGTTATCCAACTTGCAGCATGGGGCCACCATTTTGGATGCCCTCTCTACTGGCAGTGGGCCATCCTCAGAGGGGGTGCAAGCATAATCTCCCAGGCATTTCTGAGCACCATCAGCTGAGCACAATTCTCTGGAGGAAGAGCAACCAATAATGTCCAGGACAGTGCTCAATAAATACTTGTTGGATGAATGACTCATAAGTAGAACATAGTTCTACCCTCTCCATATGCTTTTTCTATACACAAGGTAGGACTTTCATCCTACAAAAATTTCATCATCATTTTGTCTCTAATTGAGGAGCCTTCCCCAGCACAACTCAACAGTATTGAGCACAACTCAGCTGGCAAGGGTCACATCTAACTGGGTCTAATCACCACTTTGGAGGAGCAAGGACATAACTGTTGAGGTTTTAAGCTACAAAATAATACCTTCACCCATCAGCCAAGCCCACTCCAAATTAATGGCTGCACTGGGGTTTCATCTGACAGCTAGATAAAGCCAATTCATGTCAAGGGACCAGAAACATAACATAAAAAGTCCACTGGATTTTTATCTCCCAGAGAGGGTATTTGCTTCTCACATTCTTATACCACCCCTGGGCTAAGAACTCAAACTGGGGACCAATATACCTTTCCAAGTTGATATTAAAGCAAGAATGTGTGGTATAATCATTACTGGCAAAAGGAACCAAGACATATCTTTGTACTTTTTCCTCTTAATTACACTTATTCTCCACTTGGCTCGCAAATGCCCAGTCTTCCTAGTACTTGGAGCTACTAACCAACCCCCTCCTGCCACCAGGCTGTTCCTCTTTTTCATCTCACAAACCAAAGCGCCTATAAGCAGGAAGGCAGACTTGCAGAGGGAGGGTCACGATACAGTCCTTTCCAAAGAGGAGAGATCTGATTGATTCTCCACACTGTGGCCAGACCAAGCTTCTGCAGAACTACTGATATCACTCTCCTGCTTAAAACCTTTTGATCTTGGGACAAAATGAACAATCGTTATTGGGTCCCATAGGCCCAATATAATGTGGGCCTTACCTGCTTTCCCTCACTCACTACCTTCCAGCTACACTGACATCCTTTTGGTTTCTCAAACATGCTGCTCTCCCTCTTGCCACAGGACCTTTGTATATGCCGATCCCTCAGCTGGAATGATCTCACCTTCAGGTACTCTTTTAGATCAGACCTTAAATGTTATTTCCCTGGCTCCCATGTCTAATCCAGATTTGTTCTGGATTGTCACCATACTTTTTCTTCATAGCACATCACAATTTGTTACTACAGGGGTTTTTTTATGTGTTCTCCAAAGTTGACGCACCAGAACAAAGCTCTTACTTTAATTACTATCAAGTGTCTTATTTTGATGACTATCAAGTGCCTATATCTATTTTTCAATTAGTTCTTGGCTTAGAGGGGAAAAAGGACCCATTCTCTCATTTTAGGAAACATTATTTACCTGAGGTCATGTGGTTGATAGATCAGTTGATTGGTTTTTTAAGGCAGTGTCGACAGTGTTCCCCTGAAATATTCAACCGTTTTGCAAATGTCCTGTGGTACCCTCAACTTAGCTCTGGGGATTACTGTCTTCCAGATTTACTGCCCACCAGGGAAGCCTGGAACTGAGTGAAGAAACACATGGAAACCTCATACAGATCTGCAGATTTGCTGACATCATCACCAACCTCTTCCAGGAATTTCTTCCTTAAACTCCTAAAATCATCAAATTTCCCATCCTCACTCCCTCCTGATGTCACAAAGCATATCTTTCGAATCTTATAAAATAAAATAATTGGTCAACATAAGAATGATATAACTAGCTTTTGCTCAGCACTTACTGTAATGTGGCAAGCCCCGTGCTGAGCACATTACCTGTCTCAATCCTCTCGCCCCCTTGCAACAGCTCTCCGGGGCAGGCCAGGCAGATGTTGCTGTTCTCAGGGGGAATGGTGTCTTGCCCAGTGTCGCACAGCTGGTGAGTGGGAGGGCCTGGTTTTCAGCCCAGCTAGGTGTGCCTCAAAAGTCCATGACTCACCATCACATCATGTCACTCTGATGTGTCCAGTCCATGACTGGGACAGAATCCTTGATCCGTTCAGCCACAGGAATGTTCTAGAAGGCCCACCACAACTGTCTTCCCAGGATGTGTGCCTGCCCTCACAAGCCAAAACACCCTGACAAAAAAGGGGAACCCTCCTACACTGTTGGTGGGAATGCAAGCTGGTGCAGCCACTCTGGAAAACAGTATGGAGGCTCCTCAAAAAGTTGAAAATAGAGCTACCCTACGACCCAGCAATTGCACTACTGGGTATTTACCCCAAAGATACAAATGTAGGGATCCGAAGGGGTACGTGCACCCCGATGTTTATAGCAGCAATGTCCACAATAGCCAAACTGTGAAAAGAGCCTAGATGTCCATCAGCAGATGAATGGATAAAGAAGATGTGGTATATATATACAATGGAATATTATGCAGCCTTCCAAAAAATGAAATCTTGCCACTTGCAACAACATGGATGGAACTAGGGGGCATTATGCTAAGCAAAATAGGTCAATCAGGGAAAGATAATTATCATATGATCCCACTGATATGAGGATTTTTTTTTTGCCGGGTGCATAGTAAACCCTCAATAAAAGTAGGTGGTTGTCATTATTATTCCTCTCGTTGCTTCCAGATCATTCCCTCTTTAAGTTTACCAGCGTAGGTTTCTTCTGCTTGAAGCTGAAACACCCCGTTGATACCCCTGCCTCTTTCCTTTGAGCAGAGGGAGTGTGGTTAGCTAAGCAAGAATGACATCCTGGGGGGAGGTAGATTTCTCCAGACAGAGGAGGTTCCCACAGACATTAGAAGGAGTGAGAAGGGGGACAGGAGGGAGATCCAGACACACTCCCATGGCTCCCACAAGGACAGGTGAGACACTCTCCATCCTCTCCTGGACCAGAAGGCTCACTGGACCATCATGTGCCTGGGCTCCCGAGGACATGCCCAGTCTAGGGCAGTGCTACCAGCCCGGCTGCCCCCTGGAATCATCTGGGCAGCTGTGGGGCATTCTGGTGCCTGCATCCAGCCTTGACTTCAGATCCTGACTTCAAAAGTTTGGGGGGATGTCCATGGCAGAGGGATTTTTAAAAGCTCCCCAGGGAGAAACAAACCCAGGGTTTCAGAGGGGATGGGGGTGGGGGGATGGGGTAGCTGGGTGATGGGTATTAAGGAGGGCACGTGTTGTCATGAGCACTGGGTGTTATTCGCAACTAATGAATCATTGAGCACTGTATCAAAAACTAATGATGTACTACACAGTGGCTAACTGAACATAATAAAAAAAATTAAAAAAAAAAGCTCCCCCGGGAATTCAAAGGTGCTGCCAAGGTTGGGAACCTCCATCTAGGAGGAGGGAGTCAAAGGGTCACCCCTCTGGTTTTCACCTTGTTCAGAGAAGGGCTCTTGGACTTTGTTGTGCACATGAATCATCTTGTCAAAATGCAGATTCTGGTTCAGTAGGTCCTGGGCAGGGCCGAGACTCTGCATTTCTCACACGCTCCCAGGTGATGCTGATGCTGTAAGCCCAAGGACCACACACTGAGTAGCAAGAGTCTACCTGAATGCTGTGGGTGCTGCACGCCATTGCACAAACACCTCGTACGGGGCCCCCTGGCCCCTCACAGGGGCTAGCTCAAATGCAGGACACCTGTTGCTTTGGATTAATCTGCTCAGAACACCTGGGCCTTTCCACAATCACAAGTCACCCCACTTCTGACCATTTGGGTAGCAGAAGGCACTCCCAGGGGCACAGAAGGAGACAAACTGTGGCTGGGGCCACCCATGATGCTCCCCCAGCTCCAAATGGAGTCAGAGACCCCCTAGGACAATTGCTTACACTCACCCCCTTTTTGTCCACAGCCCGACCCTGTGCACAGAGCGTCCCCTCAAAATAAACTCACTGAGCCTTCCCTGCCTTTCCTCTGCACCTGAGGCAAATTATTACTTCTCATAAACAAGAACTGCCAGTTGTGAGTAGCATCCGCTCGCTTCTCTTGAAACGCCTTATAATCGTTTCTCTCAGAGAAGAATTCTCCAACCCCAAGATGGTTCTGCCTGGCCAATCACAGTGTGGTCCTGGGCCCATGTTTTAATCAGATAATCTGTCACTGTCAGTCAGAGAGGCAGGGTTCTTGCTGCAGGGAGGGGAAGAAGGGGGAGAGAACTTCCTCCCTCTCTGGAAGTGCAACTGACTGCCAACTCTCCAGAAGCCTGTCCCTGGAGAGGCCGTGACAGATGTCAAGTGACAGAATGAAACCCCCCCCTTCTCAAACACCTGTAAGCCCTGCCCCACTGCGGCCTCACACCCATTTCTTGTTTGTCTCTCAAGTGCCATTCAGAGAGGATGGAGATGCCTTCTAGTGCTGAATTACAGTTGAAACCCAGAGGAAAAAGTTGGGGGGGGCATTTGGAAGAACAGTGAGGCCATCTGTGGTGGTCAGCCTTGAAGATGGCCCCCAATTATCCCCACCTCCTGATATTCACACCCCAGTGTAGAGTCTCTCCCTCCCCGTGGTACCAGAGTCGGTCCTTGTAATAAACATAATTTAGGTGCATACTCCCTCTCCTCAATCACTCCCTCAGTGCAATCGCTCACTCACTTGCCATGTTTCGAGGACATTCAGGCAGCCAATGGAGAGGTCCGCCTGAAGAGGAACTGAGGCCTCCAGGTGAATGAGCTTCAAAGCAGATTCCACCCTAAGGAAGCCGTGATCAGGCTGCAGCCTGGGATAACAGCTTGGCTGCCACCTTATGAGCCAGAGACACCCAGCTAACCTGCTCCTGGATTCCTGACACACAGCACTTGTGAGATCATCAATGTTTGTTAAAGTTGGGTCAGTTTGTTACACAGCAATAGATAACTAATACACCATTCATACCAAACCAAACCATGAATACAGTGGGGGTCCTTCTATGGCAGGAGGCAGTACCAATCACTACAAGAAACACAGAGACAGTAATGGTAATCATAATCATACTAATGGCAGCAAACGGTGATATAAGCCTCACTTGGAGCCAGGTACTGTTCTAAGCACTCTGCGTGTATTAACTCATTTAATCTTTAGCCACCTGTTATTGTTACTATCATCCCTGTCCACACGCTCCAGCCATCGGGAACATGTCTGTAAAGTTGGGTGTAGTGACATGTTGCAACAAGGAAGACCACACGGCACGGGAAACGGTGGTGTGTCTCAGAGAGTGTTGGGGGAGCCTGTTGTAGGATTTGGGTTGGCTCTGGACTTCATGCTGTCAGAAAGCAGCAGAATATCCATGATTGGGTATCTTAACCACTTTCATCTAGGAGTCAGGAAACAGAGGGGGGCTACAGCTCTCAGTGGTAAAGACGCAGCAGCACTCATGTTACGTGGAAGGACAGATTGTTTGCTGTTGCCCTGGTTTGCATGGTGCTCTCACTTTTGTGCTCAGATGTGATTACAGGATGTTCTTATTTCTGTTTCATTTCATTACTGAGAACAGGAAGTCCTCCCATCTGTGGTCCTGTGAAATTGCCCAAGTGGGGCACACCACCGCCTGGCTGCTAGCACCCAGGCAGCTACCCGCTGATCACCGTCAGGACAGCCGTCTTCCTTTTTCATCCCCATTTTACAGATGGAAAAACTGAGCTCAAAATAAGTGAAGTAATTACAATATCAAGGTTGAAAAAACTTTAGAGCAGAGCTTCTTAAACTATCGGTAGTTGAGAGCCAGTTTTGTTTGTTTCCCAATCCATTGTGAGCCAATACTTTCATACCATACAATATAAATGAATTATGAGAATAATGATCATGCACTTAGATGTTGCATCAAAGTCAAATTGCTAGAAAAGTTTTTAACATGTACTCTCAATTTATGTATTATCTGGTCAGAGAAAAATAAAACTGGTTCTCAGACGAGTACTGCCTATGGAGCATACTTTGAGCACCTGTAGAGGCTGTCTGATTGAGGGTTTCTCAAACTCCATGCATTGGTGCACCTTCAGTTTTGCCCTGTCTGTGTAGTACCTTCACTATTATTTACTTAATGTTATCTTTAAATATCCTCATCCTATATCACCCTACACCTAATTAGGACAGCCACTATCAAAAGAACAGAACAGTGGTGGCAAAATTGCAGAAAAATTGGAAACCAGGCACCCTGGTCATAGGAAATAAAATGAGGCAACCATTTAGTACAAATGTATCTTGAAAAGTTAACAGATACTAGGCGATTCAGCAATCCTGCTTCTGGGTATAAACTCAAAAGAACACAAGGTAGGAAGTCTAAAAGATATTTGCACACTCATGTCCACTGCAGCATTATTCACGATAGCTAAGAGATAGAAACAACCCAAATGTCCATCAACAGATGAATGGATAAAGTATGGTATATACATACAATGGAATATTATGCAGACTTTAAGGTGTGGGGGGACTTTGTCACATGATACAACATAGTTGAGCCTTAAGAACATTACGCCAAATGAAATAAGCTAATCACAAAAGGATAAATACTGTATGATTCCACTCATCTGAAGTATCTAAAGTAGTGAAAATCATAGAAATGGAAAGAAGAAAGGTAGTTTCCAAGGGCTGTGGAGAGGGGAAATTAGTGTTTGGTGGGTATAGAGTTTCAGTTTCGCAAGATGAAAAAGTTCTAAAAATCTGTTACATAATAATGTTAATATAATTAACAGTACTAGGGGCGCCTGGGTGGTGTAGTCAGTTAAGCACCTGCCTTTGGCTCAGGTCATGATCCCAGGGTCCTGGGATCGAGCCCCACGTTGGGCTCCCTTCTCAGTGGGGGGTCTGCTTCCCCCCTCTCCCTCTGCTTCTCCCCCAGCTTTCGCTTGCTCGCTCTCTCAAATAAATAAAATCTTTTTAAAAATAATAATAATTAATAGTACTAAACAGTATACTTGAAAATGGCAAAGATGGGTTGTTCAACACAGTACTAGAAGTCCTAGCCTCAGCAATCAGACAACAAAAAGAAATAAAAGCTATTCAGATTGGCAAAGAAGAAGTCAAACTCGCACTCTTCACAGATGACGATACTTTTTGTGGAAAACTCCCAAAATTGCTAGAATTCATACAGGAATTCAGCAACATGGCAGGATATAAAATCAATGCACAGAAATCAGGTGCATTTCTATACACTAACAATGAGACAGAAGAAAGAAAAATTAAGGAATTGATCCCATTTACAATTGCACCAAAAAACACAAGATACCTAGGAATAAACCTGACCAAAGAGGTGAAGGATCTGTACTCTAAAAACTATAGAACACTGATGAAAGAAATTGAGGAAGACACAAAGAAATGGAAAAATGTTCCATGTTCATGGATTGGAAGAATAAATATTGTTAAAATGTCTATGTTACCCAGAGCAACCTACACATTCAATGCAATCCCTATCAAAATACTACTGACATTTTTCACAGAGCTAGAACAAATAATCCTAAAATTTGCATGGAACCAGAAAAGACCCTGAATCACCAGCGGAATGTTGAAAAAGAAAACCAAAGCTGGTGACATCACAATGCCAGACTTTAAGCTATATTACAAAGCAGTAATCATCAAGATGGTATGGTACTGGCAGAAAAACAGACACATAGGTCAATGGAACAGAATAGAGAGCCCAGAAATAGACCCTCAACTCTATGGTCAACTAAACTTTGACAAAGCAGGAAAGAATATCCAATGGAAAAAAGACAGTCTCTTCAACAAATGGTGTTGGGAAAATTGGACAGCCACATGCAGAAGAATGAAATTGGACCATTTTCTTACACCATACATAAAAATAGACTCAAAATGGATGTAAGAAAGACCTCAGTGTGAGACAGGGATCCATCAAAATCCTAGAGGAGAACATAGGCAGCAACTTCTTAGACATATCTCCAAAGGCAAGGGAAACAAAAGCAAAAATGTACTATTGGAACTTCATCAAGATAAAAAGCTTTTGTACAGCAAAGGAAACAGTCAACAAAACTAAAAGGCAACCTATGGAATGAGAGAAGATATCTGCAAATGACAGATAAAAGACGAATATCCAAGAACTACAAAGAACTTCTCAAACTCAACAACCAAAAACAAATAATCCAGTCAATAAATGGGCAGAAGACATGAACAGACATTTCTCCAAAGAAGACATACAAATGGCCAACAGACACACGAAAAAATGCTCCACATCACTTGCCATCAGGGAAATACAAATCAAAACTACAATGAGATACCACCTCATACCAGTCAGAATGGCTAAAATTAACAAGTCAGGAAACAACAAATGTTGGCAAGGATGTGGAGAAAGGGGAACCCTCTTACACTGCTGGTGGGAATGCAAGCTGGTACAGCCGCTCTGGAAAACAGTATGGAGGTTCTTCAAGAAGTCAAAAATAGACCTACCCCATGACACAGCAATTGCATGACTAGGTATCTACCCAAAGATACAAATGTAGTGATCCAAAGGGGCACCTGTACCCCAATGTTTATAGCAGCAATGTCCACAATAGCCTAACATTGGAAAGAGCCCAGATGTCCAACAGATGGATGGTTAAAGATACACACACACACACACACACACATACACACACAATGGAATATTACTCAGCCATCAGAAAGGATGCAATCTTACCTTTCACATTGACATGGATGGAAGTGGAGGGTATTATGCTAAGTGAAATAAGTCAATCAGAGAAAGACAATTATCATATGGTTTCACTCATATGAGGAATATAAGAAACAGCACAGAGGACCATAGGGGAAGGGGGGGAAATCGGAATGGGAAGAACTCAGAAAGGGAGACAAACCATGAGAGACTCTTAACTATGGGAAAGGAACTGAGGGTTGCTGGAGCGGAGTGGGTGGGGGAATGGGGTAACTAAGTGATGGGCATGAAAGAAGGCACATGATGTGATGCACACTGGGTGTTATATGCAACTGATAAATTACTGAACTCTACATCTGAAACTAATGATGTACTATGTGTTGGCTAATTGAATTTAAATTAAAAAATTAAAAATTAAAAAAATGGTGAAGATGGTAAATTTAATGTTATGGGTTTTTCACCATAATTTAAAAAAAAAAAAATCCTTCATCCCAAACAATAGCAACCCATATCATGTGTTGAGGTGGGCCTGTTTTATGTTTCTTTTTATATATATTAAAATAAATTCATTGTCAGGACACCTGAGTGGCTCAGTCAGTTAAGCGTCTGCCTTCAGCTCAGGTCATGATCCCAGGGTCCTGGGATTGAGTCCTGCATTGGGCTCCTTGCTCAGTGGGGAGCCTGCTTCTCCCTCTGCCTGCCTCTCTCTCTCTCTCTCCCTCTCTCTGACAAAATAATAAAAATCTTAAAAAATAAAATAAATTCATTGTTGATAGAATGGAAAAATGTGTTTTCCATGTACCATTGAAAATCATTCTGTACACCACCAGAGGAGCACATACCACACTTTGGGAAATGCTGACCTTTGAACCTCCTATTGCTGCAGTGCCTACCATCTGAGGCCGAGCAAGAGGAAAGGTTCAGGATCACTTGTGCTTTCCAAGAGCTTGTGGTCAGATCGAATAGTTAAAATATAAAACCCTGGGAGGGGGGTGGAGCTTAAAAGAAATCTTTTAATAATAAATAATAAATCTAATAAATTTAATAATAAATAATAAATCTTTCAATAATAAAAGACCACAGTGCCCAGAGCCATCTAAAGATTCAGGGCAAGAAGAGATCTGTTTGGTTCGGTGTTCTATACCAAGTAGCTGGCACATGTCTTGCCCAGAGTGGAGTCTCAACTGATACTTGTTGGGTTCTGTTAAATTAAGAGAAATAGGGACTGAGTAGCACACATCAGTGAGATACTAGGCAGGGTTCCTAACCTGAGGTTTGTAGATGGACTTCAGTGGGTCTGTGAACTTGAATGGAAAAATCCCCATTTTCTGTAACCTCTGATTTTTAGCATTTGCTTCCATTATAAATGTAGGCAACAAACCACAGTAATATTCACAGTATCTGTGACTTTGTCACCAATATAAATCACGAATATTTTCATATCTCATTACAGTCATTGTAGACATCTCGATATATTGCCTACATGCATCACTAATTGAAATTAAATAGTTATTAGACCCGCCACTAAATCTTGTTATTTTATGCATTAGTAAAGAAGCATATATTACTATGACACAAATTTGGTGGTTTTTAAAATTTTGATCATCATATTTTAGGATAATTACAAAGGAATTCCTTTATAATTCTACACATCTTACTTTCTGCATTTATTTTCCATTTTGTTCGGATAAGGCATCCATAGACTTCACCAGATGCCAAAGGTGTCTGCGGCACACACACATACACACACAAGGTTAAGAATTGCTGTTTGATTGACTCAGTTTCCCCAATGTAGTTGACAACTGACTGGGTCTAAAGAGAAACAAACTGAACATAGAAGAAACCCATTTTGCCACATTTTTGGAGGCAAATGCCAACTCACCATACCAGAAGGCAGTGAATTCACCAATTAACGGGTTGTGTACAGGAACCCCTCTGATAACCATCAGGTTCAATGTCCCTAAAAGGTAGGCTGGTTGGCAAGGTCAAGGACTCAGAAAATTTAGTGTTAAGCAAAAACAATTATTAAAGTGACCTTACATCTACAGGGTTCAAAACATGGACTCTGGAGCTGGACTCCCCATGTTTGTATCCCAACTCCAACAGTTAGGATGTGTGTGAGCTCGGGGAAACTACGGCACCTGGATGGATTTCATTTTCCCCGTCTGAAAACAGGAACCACAGAGTCTGATTGTGGTTGGCAGAAAAATGACCCTTCAAAGATGTCCAGGTTCTAAGTCCTGGACCCTGTGAATATGTTAGGTTCTATGGCACAGAGCAACTAAGGTCACAGATGCATTTAAGGTCAGCTGACCTTAAAATAGGGAGATTATTCCGGATTATCCGGGTGGACCAATATAACCACAATATATCATTAAGTGTGGAAGCAGGAGGAAAAAGAAAGTCAGAGATTTGACGATGTGATACTGCTGGCTGTGAAGATAGAAGGGGAGGAATGCAAGTGGTTTCTAAAATTTGGAAAAGGCAAGATTCTCCTTCAGAGGCTCCAGAAAAAGTGCGCTCTTGCCAACACCTTGATGTGAACCAAGACCAACTTCAGACTTCTGGCCCGCAGAACCGTCAGATAATAAATATGTGTTGTTTTAAGCCAGGAAGCTTGTGGCAAATTATTACGGCAGCAAGAGGAAACTAATACAGTATTCCAGAGCGGTTTGTGAGGATTAACAAATGAGTTAATGTTTATGTAAAGCCCTTAAAACAGTGCCTAAACCACACTTGGTGCTATACATTATTAGTGTTAGAGAAATGACAACTAAAAGGGAAAGAAATGAACCATTTCTAGAACAAACCAGGTCTGTTCAGGTCAACCCCTTGCTCTGTTTTATAATCCCCTAATGAACTCATGGACCCAGGCATGAATCATGCAGCAGCTAACAGCACAAAACAAGAGATGACCAGATTTTAGGTGCTCCTGATGGATAAACACATGGTCACCTATGAAGTAGTCTTGCCAAAAAAACAAAAAACAAAAAAACCACAATATCAGGCCTAAACCTGATGAAACTTATAGATCCAACTACCAATGTACAGGAAACATGGAAGATAGAGGAACATGCCAAATGATACCACAGAGTAATCAGCAATATCTAGACCGTGGGAAACTCTGCAGCAGTGCTTCCCACACTGTAATGTGCACATAAAACACCTGGGGATCTTGTTAAAATGCAGATTCTAGGGGCACATGGGGCGCTCAGTCAGTTAAGCCTCTGCCTTCAGCTCAGGTCATGATCTCGGGGTCCTAGGATCAAGCCCCGTGTCGGGCTCCCTGCTCAGCAGGGAGTCTGCTTCTCCCTCTCCCTCTGCCCCTCTCCCCCATGCTGTGCACTCTCTCTCTCTCAAATAAATAAATAAAATCTTTTTTTAAAAATGCAGATTCTAAGCCAGCAGGGCTAGGGGAGGGCCTGAGACTGCATTTCTAACAAGCTCTCACGTGATGCTGATGCTTCTGATCCATGGACTATATTTCGAGTTTCAAGGCTCTGAGGGATAAATAACCCATTTTTCTAGTAATAAAAGAACTGAAGGGGAAACCTACAGATTGAAAGATGCGCCAACCATTACATAGTTTCACATTTGGATAAACTGGTAGAGGGACAGGGTTATTAACAAAGATAGGGAATGCAGCAGAGGAAAGAATTTGATGGAAGTTAATTATTTTAGTTTTGAATTGGTGCACTTAAAATGTCTGTGTTGGGGCACCTGGATGGCTCAGTCAGTTAAGTGACCAATTCTTGGTTTCAGCTCAGGTCATGATCTCAGGGTTGTGATATGGAGCCTCATGTCAGGCTCCATGCTCAGCAGGGAATCTGCTTGAAATGCTCTCTATCCCTCTCCCTCTGCCCCTCCCCTTTCTCTCTCTCTCTCAAAATAAATAAATAAATCTTTACAAATAAAATGTTTGTGTTACAGGGGGAAAAACAAAATTCTAGGGGCGCCTGAGTGGCTCAGTTGGTTAAGCGTCTGCCTTCAGCTCAGGTTGTGATCTCAGGGTCCTGGGATCGAGCCCCACATTGGGCTCTCTGCTCAGAGGGGAGTGTGCTTCTCCCTCTCCCTCTGTGCTCTCTCCCTCACTCTCTCTCAAATAAATAAATAAAATCTTAAAAAAAAAAGAAAAACAAAATTCTAGAGCTGCTTTTATGTTCCTTAATTTGAAAAATGACTCAAATTTATGACTTTACAAATCTGTACTAGCTGTAAGTAAGGGATCATTCTGCCATGATATATTTCCACTAAATGTGATCTACCTTAAAAAAAAAAAAAAAAAGATGTGGTATACACACACACACACACACACACACACACACACACAATGGAATATTATGCAGCCATCAAAAAAAAACGAACTCTTGCCATTTGCAACGACATGGATGGAACTAGAGGGTATTATGCTAAGTGAAATAAGTCAATCAGAGAAAGACATGTATCATATGACCTCAATGATATGAGGAATTCTTAATCTCAGGAAACAAACTGAGGGTTGCTGGAGTGGTAGGGGGTGGGGGGATGGGGTGGCTGGGTGATGGACACTGGGGAGGGTATGTGCTATGGTGAGCGCTTGAATTGTGTAAGACTGATGAATCACAGACCTGTATCTCTGAAACAACTAATACATTATATGTTAAAAAAAGATAGTAGGAAGGGAAAAATGAAGGGGGGGAAACCGGAGGGGGAGATGAACCATGAGAGACTATGGACTCTGAGAAACAAACTGAGGGTCTTAGAGGGGAAGGGGGTGGGGAGTTGGGTTAGCCCTGTGATGGGTATTAAGGAGGGCACGTATTGAATGGAGCACTGGGTGTTATATGCAAACAATGAATCATGGAACACTATATCAAAAACTAATGATGTAATGTATAATGACTAACATAACAAAAATAGAATTAAAAAAAAGAAAACCACAGACTATAAACCCAAATTACATCACCACAAAGTTAAAATGGTTTTGATTATTGTATCTATAAAATAATTTTCTTCACGTGTTTATATCTATTTAGTGATTATAGCTTCTGCTGAAAAAATTTGTTTTCAATTTCAGTTCTAGAGAAAAGTATACTCCTAAGCATGAAATTGACTTATTTAATTGACTTCTAAAAAATAAATAAAATAATGTGGAAGGGTCACCCCTATGTTTATTGCACCGTTATTTACAAGAGCCAAGATATAGAAGCAGCCTGTGTCCATCAGTAAACGAATGGACAAAGACACAATGGAATATTACTCATCCACAAAAAAAAAAAAAAAAAAAAAATGGAATCTTGCCATTTGTGACAACGTGGATGGTCCTAGAGGGCATTATGCTAAATGAAATAAGTCAGACAGAGAAAGACAAACACCATATAATTTCACTTACATATGGAATCTAAAAAACAATGAACAAATGAACAAAATAATGTGGATGGGGGTGTATAGGGGCATGAGCAAAACAAGACTGACCATGAGTTGATCATTGCTGAAACTAGGTGAAGGGTAGCTTGGGATTCATTATGTTATTCTCTCTACTTTCACATACATTTGGAATTTCCCCTAATAAAATTATTTTTAAGTACACATTTTTTTAAATCTTCTCTTTTAGTGCCCCCTTCTCTAGGACCATACTCTTCTGATGTTCTAGAAAAGACTCTCAGGGCAGGCTCTCCCACAACTTAAAAGTTACAAAGAACTGACCACTTTCAAGAGTTCACAGACTTGAAATTTCATGGCTTTTTTTCCATGCTTGCCTTCTCCCTTGTTTCTTTTTTGCAAATCTCAACAAAATACTTGTGTAACCAGATAATTATCACCATAGCTGAGGCCATGCATGTACCTCCAGGCCCAGTTTTCCGTCTGTGGAGATGTTCCCTCCACCTGAAATGCTCTTCTGTGGATCCTCACCAGCATTCTGTTCACCTGTTCCTGCTCTATGGGGCTTCAACTCACCACCCAGTGTAAGCAGACATCCTAGTGTCTCTCCACCACACGGCACTGTGGCAGCCCTCAACCCTCTCACTATCTGAGATCATCCAGTTCCTCTACTCATTTACTTCATGTCATCCTTCATCATGCACCACCTCATTTCACCCTCCCTTCTGAAATACATTCTTCATGTGGACAGGAGCCTTGACTCCCTGTCCATTACCAGGCACAGTGTGGGAGGAAGGAAGGAAGGGGGGGGGGAGGAACTAAGGGGGAGGGAGGGAGGGAGGAATGCTGTAAGTATATCGAATAGCTCCATGGAGCCTATAACTCAGCAGAGCAAATGCATTCTTGCTAACAGCCTTATACATACAACTCTATTCCATGTTTGTAGTAAGTAGTGAGTAAATGTTTTTTCAAGCCAATGGAGCTGCCTTGCCCATTCCTTTCAAAGAGAAATCTAGGTCTCTATCAACTTTCATTGGACACCCAAGCTCTTGGCTCACACTTGGTCACAGGGAGGTCTCTGCAAATCAGAGATGATGGGACACGTGATGCCTGTGGTCATCAATTCCCCATCACCTTGGACGCTTTCAATACCCATCTAACTAGCCACATGCCAGGGCATTAATCAAAGGACTGAGCTTTCCATTGAAAGTCTGGAGTAGCCCTGGCCTACTGGAAAAGAGGAGTTTTCAGAAAGAGACTTCATTCCAAATTCTAGCTTCATCAGCTGTGGTCTGAGAAGGGGTATAGGGTCCTGGAGACCAGTGAACCTGGGTTAGAATCTCAGTTTCTCACTTATTAGCTTTGTGGCCTTGGCTGAGTTACATAACCTCTCTGACCCTCAGTATCATCTCTAAAATGAGACTAAAAATAATTGTCTTTTTTTAAGATTTTTTATTTATTTATTTGACAGAGAGAGAGTACAAGCAGGGGGAACGGCAGGCAGAGGGAGAGGGAGAAGCAAACTCCCCGCTGAGCAGGGAGCCCGATGTAGGGCTCGATCCCAGGACCCTGGGACCATGACCTGAGCCGAAGGCAGACGTTTAACAACTGAGCCACCCAGGCGCCCCAATAATAATTAACTTTACCTCGCAGGTTTGTTGTGAGGATTAAATGAGATGATATAAATAAAATGTTTAATCCAGTGCCCGACATGGAACACCTAGTAGATTTTCTCTGTTAATGCAGCTGCTACAGTGGCCACTGTCTTCTGACCTCAAGAGAGCCACTGAATTCCTCCAACCCTTGGCAGTCTCTTCTCTAAGAAGGAATAACAATGACCTACATCCACAGAAAGTTTGGTGCCTCCCTTCCTTATTTCCTTCAGTTTCCTGCTCAAATATCCCCTTTTCAAAGAAGCCTTCCCTGGCCCATCCCTTTCCTATAGAAAATTGCCCACACTCTCTCTCTGTCCCATCACAATTCATTTTTCATCCTAGGAGCCATCCACCCAATTTATAGTCATTTGTGTAGGGTCTATCTTCTCTGCCAGAGATCAGTGCCAAGGGAGTTAGGGACTTTGTCTGTTGTGTTCACTGCTTCTCCCCAGGGCCCAGAACAGTGTCTGGTATGTGAAAGCATTCAATAAATTTCTTGGAAAATGGATGGATGGAAGAATGAAAGAATGGAAGGAAGGAAGGAAGGAAGGAAGGAAGGAAGGAAGGAAGGAAGGAAGGAAGGAAGGAAGGAAGGAAATTGGTAACTACCAACAATAACTAGCCAGCCTCAAGTTGCTGCTCAATGAATATTAGTTTCCTTCCCTCCTCCCAAGGCCAGAAAAATGAAGAGCTTTAGATATCCTCTTGGTGCTGGGGGAGGAAGTGAAAGAGGAATGCCCACAGACCTACCTCCTTCCGCCATCTCCACCAACCATCATTCAAACATCAAAACAAGAACCAGGCTGCAGGTGCCAACAAGTCTGGTGCATCCCACATCCCCAGTGAGTCCTTCCTGCAAGGAGTTCCTGCAGCTCGCTGCTTGCAGAAAAGAATTCAGGCAGAATTTCGACAGCCGCTCCATTGTCTGTAAACCCAATAAACAGTGTCTGGCCAACCTAATGTGGGGCCACTGAGGGTGAGGTCTGGGCTGCTTTGGGGGGTCTCAGAAGTAGGAAGTCAACGGGTTTGATGTATGGCACCTGAAACAGAACATCTGTTACCAGGCTGGCTGCTGTCAGATCTGCCTTAATACAACAATACAAGCAGTGGCTGAGTCTCGAAAGCCACTTTACAAAGGCTGTGGCCAAATAACAGAACCGTCTTCCCAATAGCAACCAGTTAGGCTGATCTTGTCACTCCTCTGCTGAAAACCCTCCACTGGGTTTCCATCACACTAGGAATAAAGTCCAAACTTCTCTCCCAGGACCACACCAGGTCCAGCATGGTCCGGCCCTGCCCACTTGTCTCCCCAACATCATCTTGGCCCATCCTCCTCCTCAGTCACTGCACTCCGGCCGCACACATCCTGTCTGTGTTCCTACAACAGGACAAATATGTTGTCCCGCAGGGTCTTGGTCCTTTTGCCTCTCCTGCCTGCACTGGTTCCTTCTCCTCATCCAGATCTTAGCCCCGGTGTGCTCTTCTAAAGTAGCCGAGCTACCTGGACCCTCCATCACCTCAGCCTGTCTCAATATAATTGTAGCACTTGGGCACCTGGGCAATCTACAGTTATGTCGGCTTGTTTATTTGCTTATTTCCTACTCTCCCCACCCTCCCCTGAACCGTAAGTTCCCGTGTGAAAGAACTCTGCCTGTACAGCTCACTGTATATCCCTAGAAGAATCCCTGAAACATAGTAGGTGCTCAATAAGTCTTCATTAAAGGAATGAATGTGTTGGGAGTGGGATTCAAGGCCAGGAGTCAGCAAACTTTTTCTGTAAAGATCCAGAGAGTAAGTATTTGAGGCTTTGCGGGCCATATGGTCTTGGTCACGACTATTCAATTCTGCCATTGCAGCACAAAAGAGCCAATGACAATATGCAATTCAGTGGGCATGGCATTATCCCAATAAAACTTCATTTACAAAATCAGGCAGTGGGCTTGATTCAGCCCACGGGCTGTAGTTTGCAAACCCTTCTTCTAGATCAAGATTCCGAATTCAGCTATACTATCCACACAGTTACTTGATGTGATTTTTTTCCTATATGCTACCCCATCCACTGTGTGTTGTTTAAGTACTAAATAAAACTGCATCATATCCAATATTCTAACAAATAGGCTTCACTCAAGTAGACAAATCTTAAGTGCCTACAGTGCACCAAACACTGGACTAAGTGTTGAGAATATAACACTGCACAAAACAGACCCCAGTCATGTTGTGTGTAGTGAAGGGGCCACACATGTGACATAATGACAGTTCAACATGAAGTGTTATGATGGGGGCACAGTGGGCATCAAGGGGGGGGCCTTCCATAAGGGGTACAACACCCCTTATATTAGTGGACGCTATGATTCTAGGATAATGGAAACTAAGGAGGATGGTTGGCCTGGAGAATCTTAAGCAATGTTACCAAGTTCCTGGGTTTCCATGAGGTTTAGGCAATGTCCCATCAAGGTCTATCTGTGAATGTGCAGTCTTACACTTCCCTAAAATTAACATCAGGCATCTCACTTGACCTGTAAAGACCGAAAAGATTCTAGGAGAACCTGGTGCCTAAATCAAGTCCTGAATTAGGGTGTTCCGTTCACAGCACATGCTGAGGCCAGAGATGAGATGGCTTAGTCTCTCTGCAAAAAACAAAAGATGCCTAAATGATTGAAGTAGAGAGGCGGATGGAGTGAGGAGGGGTAAGCCTGGGTGAGCAGACAAGTCACAACATTAGGGCATGAGAAGAAATTTGAATTTTATCCTAAGGGCAGGGGGAAGCTTATCAAGGTTTTTCAGCAAAGAAGTTAGAAAACCAGACTTGCTTTTTTGGAAACGTGCAGCTCAGTGTGTCCAGATAATGGACTGAGAGAGAGATACTGGAAACCAGGAGAGGTTTTGTAAAAAATCTTGAATGGTTTACAGTGCACAAATAGAGCTTCAAGACAACCTCTAGTGGAAAAGGGAAGTTAGCCTATTTGAGGATTTCCACTTGGGACAGACTTCCCTTTCAAACAGGAACAAGAATCTTTTTAATTTTCCCCAAAAGTCCAATAGGGACCATTATAAGGGTCCAGCCACCAGGCTTAGAACGAGTTGAGCAAAGCAAAAATGATAGAGAAAAATTAGATATAAAATGAGACTCTATTTTCCACTTTGAACTGAGGCCAATAAATGGACAGAAGCTTGCAGTTTTCCATGAGTAACGATTGAAGTAGGAAAAAACACTAATTATTATTATTATTCTTATGTTAATAAGTACATTCAATTGGACTACAGAGAATGCCTTGGGGAGCAAAGACAGTCGAAGGAATTCCATTATCAAAATTTCATTTGCAGCTCATGGTCTCCTTAGCATCACTAATTAATATTCTTTCCCTAAACAAACCGGGATTGAGGAGGTTGGCGAACTACAGAAATATCGCTTATCATAGAAAACGATGGAGAATACACCAAATAAAAAGACTGAGGTCACACTTGTGATTTTTATCATAATAAAATGCTCCTGAGGAACCACTTGGCAAAACGCACCTGCACCATAATGTCTGGCAAGATTAATGGCTTCAAGACGATTGTAAAATTAAAACAAATCTCAGGTGCAATCACTGAATTTGGACATTGGCAAGAGGTTCATTTTGCTCCAGCCATCAATTCATGGCAGGTTTTTGTTTGGGTTTGTCTTTTTTTTTAATGCGCCAGCATTCAATTCAATAATCGGGTTTCCTCTATGCCTCGTTCACAATCCATTTCAGATATACACCTGAAGGCTCTGGATTCCTGGTACTGCTGAGGCAGTGGCTCATAAGAACATGGGCTTTGCACTGTGAGAGATATGGGTTCAAATCCTGATTCTGTCATTAATTACATGTGGCCTTGATCAAGTTTCTTAATTTCTCTGTGCCTCAGTTTCCTTATCTGTAAAACAAGGATAGTAATATTATCTAACCTCAAAGAATTTTAAAGGGTAATGGTCCTACGGCAATGTCCAGCACCTGGCATGTGTTTCAATAAGTGGGAGTTGTTCTGGGATGATTATTACACTGCATCCCTTCCCCTGCTCACAGGAGACAGACAAAACAACCCATTCTGAGTCACATTCTGCATCAAGGCCACTGGCTTTCAAAATATATGCCTGGTTTGAATGTGAATGAATACATGATCCTGGTAACTAGCCACTCTGAATTCTCACCCAGTTTCTAGAACCATCTTACTTTCACTTGTTTAAATGGCAAGTGGGTCTTCTTGTGCATCAATTAGAACAAGCCCTTGACGGGGGGAGATTAAATCCCTGAAAGGGAAGAGAGATGGGCATAGGGCCCCAAACCATTAGCCTTTAGAGCAGGGATCAAAGAGGGGAAGTTGCAGCCATTGGCTAAGTGTGATCCGAGGAGACATTTTAAAAATCCAGGTAGCAGAGGTCTCTTTTGGACTCAGTAAATGTTGCCAATTATCACTAATAATAACCATAATAATAACTTTTCCCCAGCAAGTGCTTACTATGTGACAGATATTTGGCCTACTGCCCCACATACATTATCTCATTTATTCCATGAGATGGTCCAATCAGGTCTAAATCTCTATTAGTCTCCATTTTATTCTGAGGAAATTGGAAGCCCAGAAATGGTAAGTAATTCTCCCAGATTACCCAGCTAGGAATTGAAACTTCAGGGGTCTGGTCCTAAAAACGCAATTATTTAATCACTATACTATATTGTCTTCCAAGCAAATACAGATCCTTAGACAAATGTCATATGCATATCACCTGCTTTAGTTTCCTGTGGTTGCCTTAACAAGAGACCACTAACTGGGTGACATAGGCAACAGAAATGTGTTGTCTCACAGTTCGGAGGCTGGAAGCCTGCGATCCAGATGTTGGCAGGACTGGCTCCTTCTGAGGCTGGAATCTGTTCCATGCCTCTCTCCTCGCTTCTGATGGTTTGCTGGCCATCTTTGGCATTTCTAGATAGTGGATCTCTGCCTTCAACTTGACACAGCATTCTCCCTGTGTGCATGTCTTTCTCCAAATTTCCCCTTTTTACAAGGACACCAGTTATATTGGATTATTCCACTCTACTCCAGTATGATCTCATCTTAACTAATTACAGGTACAAAGACCCTATCTCCAAATAAGATCATGTTCTGAAATACTGGGGGGTTAGAGGTTCAACATATGAATAAGGGGTCACAATTCAACACATAACGTCACCCAAACCCCTCTGTCTTAACTGGTTATTCCCCCATCTTCTGACCCAAGGTATGGGGGAGGGAAACAGGGTTTCTACACACTCCCAAACATACTGCAAGATGTAACTCTTCATTCCAAACCCCACAGAGCCATTTATCCCATGTTAGAAAGGAGAACTGAAAAGGGATACAGTGCAAAAGATGTCAAAGCAAAGATAAATGTTTCCTCAGAAGCAACAACTCTCAGAGATTTGAGTAGTAAGTTTTTGAAAAATGGACACATGAGGAACAAAGGTGGAGTTTTGTGAAATCATTGATAACCCCCAAGACAACACCCAGCTTTCCCCCATGATTATAAATGGGGGGATTTGAAATGGAACTTCTATTGTGTGGCTTTCAAAGCCCTCAGTGGCCCAGAAGTAGTGAATCATTTCTAAGGTAAAGCACTTCCTTTGAACTCAGGGGAAACAAAAGTAGGCAGATAAAAAATGATAATGCTGGAAGCAGATTTATGAGCAACTTGAAATCTGAACATTGCTTTTTTATATTCCTGAAGATGGACCAGTCCTGTGGCCCATGTGGGAATAAGTGCCTAAGATTGAACACCCAAAATAAAATCTCTCAGCATATCCCAAACTCATACAGGAAATCTCACACAAGCACCTCCCGAATAAATAATAGATGTGATGTAAAATGCAGATTCCCTTTCCTAGCGATGGATATAAGTAGATGTGCAGTTCATTCTTTCAACAGTTACCTACAGAGTGACTTACCATACGCTGAGCGCTGTCCCAGGTCCTGAAAAGAAATACTCAAGGAGGGCTTACCCATCAGGTGGGTCCTAAACTCTGAGTAATTAAATCATAGATCTACAGGCGACTTCAGGAGTCATTTATGCAGACAAAGGACGATAAAGGAGATAGAGGAAGGCATGTGTCTTGTATTTCTGTTGTGTGTCATTTAATAAAATTTTCACAGGAAACTTTCAAGATGGTGTCTTTCCTGTGAGCCAGTATTATGAATCTCATTCCAACCACTTTGTAGGAATCCACAGTGATTAAGCTCCTCTTCTTCTGGTGGAGCATAATTTGTATAATTATCACAAGGAACAACTACTTGGCTTTTGAACTCCTCCTATCTAATTGAAATTGAGGCCAAAGTTATTCAAGGAAAAAGATACGTTCCTATCTTGGGGACACTAACAGTCCTGAGGATGTATAAAATGCAGATGTATAATAAGGTTATTTTTATTCCATATAAATATATGGAATAAATAAGGTTATTTTGTTCCATAACAAAAATAATACAATAAGAAAATATTTCATTAGGGCAGAGGTTGAAAACTGGCAACCCCTATAGGTCAGTCCCTGCCTGTAAACATTTTTATTTGGCTATGTTTCCTCCCTCCACACCTCACCTAACTTCTTATTTTGAAAATTCTCAAGTCTAAAGAAAAGTTCAAATAATAGTACAATTACTATTCAGATATACCTGACACATACACACACATTTCTTTTCTGAACTATTTGGAAATAAATTGCAGACAACAGAATACTTCACTCTGGAATACTTCAGTGTGGATTTCTTAGTAATAAGTACATTCTCCAATATATCCACAATACCATTATCACACTCAAGCAAATAAACAATAATTCCATAATATCATATGACATATATAGTTCATATTCAAATATCTTTAACTGAAAAAAAAACAATGTCTTATATAGCTGTTGGCTAGTTGATTTTTTTTAATTTGGAGACTTCACATAAGAATCCAAACTTTTGGTTTTCCTTGAAAAAGCTGAAGATCTAACAACACTAAGCCCAGATTCTCAAAGGGAAAAAATTAGCTGGAACTGAGTCCCCTTTAGATAGGACCTGTTCTTCATTTTGCCACCGTCTCTACCACTCACTATTTTCACCAAGCAAAACTAGCTGTTGCAGAAATTTCTCTGGACCCCTTATAAAGGGCTCTCCCTGAACTTACAGTGCAGCAAGCTACTACCTCTATCTAGAGGTGCTGCCTTGCTAAATATCAGCCATTCCAACCCCTCTCTTTCAGCTCTGTCCTCCAATACAAACCCCAAAGACTAAAATTTAGTAGACATCTAGTGTTGATGAAGCATCTCAAACACAGTATGTCCAAAACTGATTTTCTCCCCCCAAAACTCCATTCTCTCCATAGCCTGTCCCATACCAGATGACAACAATCCCTTCCTTTCCATTGATGACGCCAAAGACTTTGGTTATTGATGACTCCTGTCACTCCCACACACAACCCTCATCCAATCCATAAAGAAATTTCATTGGTTCTATCTTCAAACTATATCCAAGATTTAACCACTTCTCTCCATCTCCACTGTTTTCACTCTGGTATGATCCCACCATCATCTCTCACCCAGACAATCCAATGCCTCCTCTTTAAACATTAGTACTATGGTCAAAACCTTCCCATGGCTTCTCATATCACTCAGTTCAAAATCAAAGTCCTTAAAATGGCCTGTGAGGCTGCACACGATCTTGCCACCTATTACCTTTCTGATCTCTTTTCTTACCCCTCTCCCCAGCCCCTGCCTACTCTGTTCCAGCCACATTGGCCTCCTTCTTGTTCCACAAACAAGCCAGGTACTCCAGGGCCTTTGCATTAACTGTTCCCTCTGCCTACGATACTCTTCCCCCAGATATCCACTTGACTCATTCTTTCACCTCCTTCAAGTCTTTGTTCCAATCTCCCCTTCTCAGTGAATGTTGTCATGAGCATCCTATTAAAAATTATAACCTGCTGTCCACTGCTCCACCACACTCCCAATCCCCCTCACCCTGCTTTGTTTTTTCTTTTTTTTTTTGCCTAGAAGAGATCACCTTCTATATTGTACATATTTATTCTGTCTTTATTGTCTACCTCTCCCAGCAAGAATGTAAGGGCCAGTTCTATTCACTGATATATCTAAGCATGTAAAAGAGCATTTGAAATAGGAATGTAAAATGTGCAGCCCTGTGGAAAGCTCTTTGGCAGTTTCTCAACAAACTAAACATAGAATTACCCAATGACCCAGCAATTCCACTCCCCAAAGAACTGAAAATGGACAGCTGAACAAATGGTACATGAATGTTCATAGTAGCACTATTCAGAATAGCCCAAAAGGTAGAAACAACTCAATGTCCATCAATGGATGAGGGAGTAAACAAATTGTGGTCTATACATAAAATGGAATACTATTTGACCATGAAAAAAAGAATGAAGTATTGATACATGTTATACTGTAGATGAACCTCAAAAAATTCATGCAAATGTAAGAAGCCAGACATAAGAGGTCTCATATTGTATGATTTCATTTATATGAAATATCCAGAATAGATATACCCATAGAGACAGAAAGCAAATTGGTAGTTACCAGAGGCTGGAGATAGTAACTGTTTAGTGGATATGGATTTTTATTTAGGGGTAATGAAATGTCTTGGAAATAGATGGAGGTGATGGTTGCACAATATTGTGAATGAACTAAATGCCACTGATCTGTTCACTTTAGATTGATTCACATTGTGTTAAATTCATTTCATTTAACCTCTATAAAAAAGAGCACCTCGAAAGAAAGGACCTCGTTAAATATTTGCTGAATAAATGAATGAACAAATGAACAACAAACACATAAATATGTTTGGCCCTGAAAACAGATCACACTAAAAGGTAGTCTGTGAAAAAGCATTTCTTGAAAATCTGTGGCCCTTCACCAGCCACATTTGAATCATCTTATTTGGGGGAGGTAGGTAAGCACTGGAGCGGTGTTGGCCTGAGGGTCTATGTCCATTTTTGGTGGCCTCAGCTGAGTTTTATTACTCTGCTCCTGGAGAACAGGAGACAAAGCCTGGGATCTTATCAGGGGAAAAAAATCTTCCTGTGTTGGAATTTTCAGAACCTACTGTCTTCCTACATAGCAAGAGACATTTCTGACTGCCAGGAGGGAGTAAAGCCAGTGGGAGTTAGCCCCAACTGCCTGCAGAGGGGCAGGAACATTATCTGTCTAAATACTTCTTCGTCAGAAAGTCTTACAGCTGGAGGCCTTTCCTTGCTCTCACTGTGACCTCAGCCTTAGGGCCACATTAAAGAGCATTACCATGCCGCAGAGAGGGGGAGGGAGGGAGGAGATGGGCTGCCAGACTGGAACTAAATTAAAAATAAAGCTCCCCTTATTAAATTCATAATTATTGTGAAGCTGTGAAATCTTATTTTAAACCTCCGGCTCCTTTCTTTTGTCCAGGGTACAGGCTGCCTGCTTCCGAATCCCTATTTTGCTTTATGGACAATTTCTTTTTAGCACTCTGAGCATTTAACCTTGAAAAATAGTGTTGTTTTGCTGCTGTATTTTCTGATTGTTAGTCTCCAGGCATCTCTGTGGCATCTTTATAAATCTGCAGGAGCTGGTAAATATTACTTGCCAGCCAGCAGCTGAAATCTGAAAATACCAGCTCACTTTTTAGCTGTCAGGCAATTAATGTAATTCAAAGGAAATGAAAGGTATGGGCAACTGGGACTGCTTTTAATAACAGGAGGGTTCCTGGCTCGGGCTTAGAAAGGCAGGAGAGAAGAATCAATAAAAGGTGAACTGAAAGGGTAGAAGAGGGCATGGAGTTCTCCAGAAACATTTTGTCAGCATGCCGACAATACCACTAATCTGTGCCAAGAGAAGCTGATAAATGCAGCCATTGATGGTCAACTTAGAGATGGGCCAACCTTCAAGGCCTAGACCAAGGCATCCACTAGCCTACAAGATGGCTTTGTATAAATGGAAAAAGGTGCCCCATCTGAGCAGGCGAATCAGGAGAAAACGTCCTCTGTGGATGGATGCAGCCCCATGCCAGAGCACACGGCTTGACGATCAGAGGAGAACTGGATTTCAGCCCTCTTCCTCCAAACTCATCCCTGTGGCCAGGGGCATTTGTGCAGTGCACAAACCGCAGAGCTGCAGGTGGCAGCCCTATCCAGATCATGTCCCGCTTCCCCATCCTTCATAATATTGTTTTCCCATTCTTCCTTGCTAAGTCAAGAATCAACTTGTTAACTTTAGATTCCAGAGGTGAGAGAAGTGTAATTGGCTATAAAACTTAATATGAAGAGTTAGACTACAGAGAAGGGGGGAGGGGAGCACACTCATACGGTGATGCTGTTTCATTTCTCAAAGGAGGGAAAGTCTTTCCTTTTAGTGAGGAAAACAATGATAGACGAGTCATTTAAGAGAGGCATTTTCCAGTTCAGAGAAGGGTAATTCTATCAATGTCTGCCACCTTTCATAAACTTCACACAGGGTAGTCAAGGTTGGACAATGCATAGGGCAACAATTATATGCTGCTCTATGTAAATGTTGCCTTCCTGGGCTACAGTGTGGATACCGCTCCCTGAAGTTGCACAATATGGCAACCCTGCATCCCATGTGCAGTGATCTGGGAGGCTCAGAGAGCACACTGGGGTACATACCTCAACCTACCTCCCAAGAGAAAAACAAGCTTTCAAAACCTAGTCCATCAAGAAATGCTTGGGTGGCTCAGTCAGTTAAGTGTCTGCTTTCAGCTCAGGTCATGATCCCAGGGTCCTGGGCTCAAGTCCCGCATCAGGCTCCCTGCTCAGTGGGGGGCCTGCTTCTCCCTCTGCCTGCCGCTCCCCCTGCTTGTGTGCTCTCTCTCTCTATTTGACAAATGAATAAATAAAATCTTTAAAAAAAAAAAACTAGTCCATCAAGATAATTAGAAAATAGACAATAAAAAAGTCTGTTTACAACAATATTTTAAAATATCAAATACCTAGGAATAAGTCTAGCAAAAGATATGTAAGATTGATACATGAAAGGCTCTAAAATATCACTGATAAGAATTTTAAAATACCTAAATACGTAGAAGGATAAACCATGGTCATGGATTGGAGGACTCCATGCTATAGTTATGTCAATTCTCTGCACACTGATCTATAGATCTTTAACACAATTCCCATTGAATTCCCAGTTGCTGTTTTTATGGAAATTGAGAAGCCAATATGTAAATGTAAAGGGTCAAGACCAGCCAAAACAATCTTAAAGAACAACCAAGTAGAAGCACATGCTATATTAGGAATTAAGACTTATTATAATGGTAGAAATTAAGACAGTAATGCTGGCATGAAAACAGACAAACAAATGCAGGAGTCCAGAAACAGACCCATGCATCTACAAACACTTAATTTATAATAATATGAAAGGACATGAGGAAATTAGTCTTTTCAAAAATAGTG
The DNA here is from genome assembly GCF_004348235.1 of Phoca vitulina. Lineage (NCBI taxonomy): Eukaryota > Metazoa > Chordata > Mammalia > Carnivora > Phocidae > Phoca > Phoca vitulina. Next base: position 56,523 of record NW_022589812.1, read on the forward strand.
CTGGGTCAATTGGATATCCACATGGGAAAATAAAATAAAACTTAACCCCTGCCTCACACCATACATAAAAATAAATCCCAAATGGTTTAAAGCTCTAAATGTAAAAGGTAGAATAATAAGCTTTTAGAAGGTAACATAGGAGTGTATCTTCATTATTTTCAGGTAGGAAATGATTTCTTGGACAGACCATAGAAAGCACTAACCATAAAGGAAAAGGAAAAGATTAATAAATTGGATTTATTAAAATTAAGAACATGTGTGCATAAAAGGCTACCATTAGGGGAAAAAAGATATCATTAGGAAAGGGAAAGGCAAGCCTCACAGTGGCAGAAGCTAGTTGCAACACATATCATTAAAAAGGGACTCATACCCAGAGTATAAAAGAATTTCTAAAAATCATTACCAATAATAATAATAATAACTCTACAGAAAAAATGGACAAAAGACTTGAACAGTCACTTCACCAAGAAAAGATATCTAAATGGCCAATAGACAAAAGAAAAGATGTTTAACATTATTAGTCATTAGGTAAATGCAAAATAAAATCATTATGAGATGCTACTACATATCCACTAGAATGGCTAACACTAAAAAGACTAACAATATCAAGTGTTGTTGACAACTTAGAGCAACTGGAACTCCCATACACTGCTAGTGGGAGTTTACATTCATATAAGCACTTTAGAAAACTGTTTAATAGAATCTATTAAATTTGAACAATGCTTATTTTATGACCCAGCAATTTTACTCTTAGGTATAATACCCAACAGAACTGGCTACACACATGAAACAAAAATCAAACTCAAAAATGTTCATAGCAACATGGTTCTTGATGTAAAAAAACAGAAATAACCACAAATGTCCAACAATAACAAAATGGATAAATAAAATGGTGCTATATTCACATGAGGGAATCCTATTCAGCAATAAAAATCAACTAACTATAGTTACATGTAATTATATGGATGAATCTCACATTGCTTGATTCCATTTATATATTTTTAAGTGGCAAAAACTAATCTATGGTGTTAGAACTCAGTATGGAAATTACGTTTGGAGAGAAGGGGATGCAATGGTGTTTTGGGGGTGCTGGTTATTCAAGGGTGTTCATATTGTGAAAATATATTGAGCTAAATACTTATGGCTTGTGTACTTTTCTTTCAATATGTTATATTTCACTTGAGTGTTTTAAAAATATTTTTTTGCACTTGCTTATGGAGACTAATGCCTTTCTTTTTTAAGTTTTTATTTAAAGTCCAGCTAGTTAACATACAGTGTAATATTAGTTTCAGGAGTACAATACAGTGATTCACAATTCCATACATCACCTGGTGCTCATCACAACAAGTGCACTCCTTAGTCCCCTTCACCTGTTTCACCCATCCCCTCCACCGACTTCCCCTCTGGTAACCATCAATTTGTTCTCTATAGTTAAGAGTCTGTTTCTTGGTTTGCCAAGGATTTTATAGTGTAACAGGGACACAAACATGGAAGAAAACAAACTGTAATAGATTATGAGAGTATAACAACTGAAATGTGTCCGAGATACAGGTGAGGGAATAATTAAATATATCTGGGTGTTCCAGGTGGACTTTGAAGATAGGTCTCTGAAAGGGGTTTTAAAAATGAATAAGGAAGGGGCACCTGGGTGACTCAGTCAGTTAGGCATCCAACTCTTGATTTTGGCTCAGGTCATGATCTTGTGGCCCTGAGTCGGGCTCTGTGCTGAGCATGGAGCCTGCTTGATATTCTCTCTCTCTCCCTCTGACCCTCCTACTGCTCATGCTTTCTCTCTCTCTCTCTCAAAAAAAATTTTTTTTTCAAAAAGGATAGTCTCAAAAAATGGTGCTGAAATCATTGGTTTGCCATTGCAAATAAATAAATAAATAAATAAATAAATAAATAAATAAATAAACTTTGACACATACTTTATATAAAAACTAATTCGAAATAGATCGCAGACCTAAAAGTAAGATGTAAAACTATAAAACCCATAGAATAAAACACAGAATAAAATTGTGTGATCATGAGATAAGCAAAGATTTCTTAGAAATGACACCAAAAGCATGATCCATAAAAAAAGATTTTGATAAACTGGACTTCATTAACATTTTAAACTTCAAAAGGCTCTATTAGGACAATGAAAATGCAAGCCACAGACTGGGATAAAGTATTTGCAAAACACATTTCTGGTAAAGGGTTCACATCCAGAATATATAAAGAACTCTGAAAATTTAATAATAATAAAACAACGGTATAATTTTTATATGATGTTGTGTTACTTTAATGTCTCAGGAGTTCTACATTGTTTTACATATTTTAGATTTTTTTAAAAAAAAATAGGCCCCATTATATAATTATTGTTGTGGTTTCTTTTTTTTTTTAAGATTTTATTTATTTATTTGACAGAGAGAGCACAAGCAAGGGGAACAGTAGAGGGAGAGGGAGAAGTAGGCTCCCTGCCAAGCAGGGAGCCTGATGTATGGCTCGATCCCAGGACCCTGGGATCATGACCTGAGCCAAAGGCAGATGTTCAACCATCTTAGCTACCCAGGTGCTCTGCCAGCTACCCAGTAACCCTCTGCTGTGGTTACTATTCACTCAAACTTGACCTGTAAGAATTCTATAGAAGAATCGTGTTTATCCTCAAAATAGGTAAGAATACAATTTTTTAAATGGGCAAAATATATGCACAGACACTTCACAAAAGAGGTTATGCAGATGACAAATAAATGCATGCAATGGTGATCAGCATCAATTATTAGGAAAATGCAAATTAAACACACCTTGAGATACCATTGCACACCTGTCGGAATGGATAAAATTTTTTAATGATGATAGCAAGTATTGGCAAGTATAAGGAACAGTTGGGACTCTCATTCATGCTGATTGGAATGCAAAATGGTACAGCCATTTTGGAAAATAACTTGGCAGTTTCTTATGAAGTTAAACCCAGATGTACCATATGACCCAGCAATTCCACTGCTAGGTATATACCAGAAAAATTAAAACTTATATTCACACACAAAAAAAAACTACGCACAAATGTTTATAGCAGTTTTATTCATAGTTGCCAAAAAGTTGTAACAGGCCAAATTTCCTTCGATTGATTAATGGGTACATAAATTATTATACATCTATATAATGGACTACCACTCCATAATAAAAAAGGAATGATCTACTGATACACAGGTGCATCACAAAGGCATTATGCTGAGAGAAAGAAGGCCAGATTCAAAAGGTGACATACTGTATGATTCCATTTTAAAAATATTCTGAGAAAGGCGGCAAAACTGTAAGTGCTGAAAAGGAGCTTGGCAGGGGCTGAGGTAGCAAGAAGAGTTGACTGACTACAAAGGAATAAGGGAATTTGGGGGGATGATGGAAATGTTCTATATCCTTCCTGACTGTGGTGGTGGTTACAAGACTGGACACATTTGTTAAAACTCCCTGAATTGGGGGTGAGGAGCAAGATGGCGGAGGAGTAGGAGACCTGGATTTCGTCTGGTCCCAGGAATTCAGCTAGGCAGGGATCAAACCATTCTGAACACCTACGAACTCAACAGGAGATCGAAGAAAAGACTAGCAACAACTCTCTGAACAGAGAAGCGACCACTTTCTGGAAGGTAGGACATGCGGAGAAGTGAATCCGAGGCGTTATTCGGGAGGATAGACGGCGGGGGAGGGGGCCTCTGTCGGCCGCTTCTGGCAAGTGATAGAGCCGCGGAGCACAAAATCGGAACTTTTAGAAGTCAGGTCCACTGAAGGACGTCGCTCCAGTGGCTAAGCAGAGGGTGGAACCCTCGCAGAACAGTGTGGTCTCAGGACCCTTGGGGTCACAGAAAGACCAGGGGTGCCTGAGTGCAGCAGAGCTCCCAGGTATCGGAGCGGGGAAGCCGGCTGCAGAGATGGAGCCGAGGAGTGGGCTCTCAGCTCGGGGTTGCCATAAACCGTGATCCGTGGCACAGTCGGGCCACTGCTCCTCCAGCAGGGACCCAACAAGCGGCAGATCCGGGGAGACTCCCCTTCCTCCCCCGGGAGAAGCGGCGCGGGATTGCACTGCAGGGATCTGCTGGGTTTGGAGACTCCACACGGGGTCAGGTCCCAGAGATAGAAACGCTCGGTCACAGGCCGGGTGAGCACGGAGTGCGGCCGGAGACCGGGGAGACGGGAGTGACTGACTGCTTTTCTCTGGGGGCTCGCTGAGGAGCAGGGCCCCGAGTTCTCAGCTCCTCCAGCGCGGAGATTGGGAGGCTGCCATTTTCACTCTCGTCCTCCAAAGCTGTAGGGAAAGCTTGCGGGGAACAAAAGCTCCAGAGAGCAAACCCGAGCAGATTACTTAGCCCGGACCGGCAAGGGCGGGGCAATTCTGCCTCCGGCAAAGACATTTGGGAACCACGGCAACAGGCCCCTCCCCCAGAAGATCAGCCAGAACAGCCAGCCAAGACCAAGTATACCGATCAATGAGAACGGCAGAACTCCAGCGCTAGGGGAATACTGCACATAGAATTCATGGCTTTTTCCCCCCTGATTCTTTAGGCTTTCAAAGTTAATTTTTTTAATTTTCTTTTTTTTTTCTTTTTCTATTTATCTTTTGAATTTTTCTTTTTCCCTTTTTCAACCAACATCTTATCAATCCCTTTTTTGGAAAAAATCTTATTTTTCATTTTTAGAGTCATATTCTATCCCTTCACAGTAGTTAACCTTATTTTTGGTATATATATAAGTTGTTCTCTCTTTAAAATTTTGGGATACATATCTAAAACTAATGATGTAATGTATGGGGATTAACATAACAATAAAAAAATTTAAAAAAAAATTGGGGATACAGTTTCTTCTAACAGATCAAAATATACCCTAAATCTCTAGTGTATGGCTTTGTTCTAGTCTCCTGCCTGATCACATTCTCTCCCTTTCTTTTTTTTTTAAATTTCTCTTCTTTCTTTTTTCAACCAAGTTCTTATCTTACCAATTCCTTTTATAAAATCTTTTATAATTTGCATCTTTACAGTAATCTTCCATCCCTTCATCGTATTTACCCTTATTTTTGTACATATATAAGTTTTCCTTTCTTTAAAATTTTGGGAGACAGTTTCTTCTAAAAGACCAAAATATGCCCAAAATCCAGTGTGTGGCACTGATCTATTCACCAGACTGATCATATTTGATCATATTCTTTTTTAAAAAATCTTTTTCGTTTTCTTTTTTTTTTTTCTTTTTTCTTTCTTTCCCTTTCTTTTCCCCTGGTTTCAGGTCTCTTTTGATTTGTTTAGTGTCTATTTTTGGGGGGGTCGTTGTTACCCGGTTAGCATTTTGTTCTCTCATTCATCTATTCTCCTTTGGACAAAATGACAAGATAGAAAAAATCACCTCGAAAAAAAGAACAAGAGGCAGTACTGACTGCCAGGGACCTAATCAATACGGACATCAGTAAGATGTCGGAACTAGAGTTCAGAATGATGATTATAAAGATATTAGCTGGGCTTGAAAAAAGCATGGAAGATACCAGAGAAATGCTTTCTGGAGAAATAAAAGAACTAAAATCTAACAAAGTCGAAATCAAAAAGGCTATTAACGAGGTGCAATAAAAAATGGAGGCTCTAACTGCTAGGATAAGTGAGGCAGAAGAGAGAATTAGTGATATAGAAGACCAAATGATGGAAAATAAAGAAGCTGAGAGAAAGAGAAAAAGAGAGATAAACAACTACTGGATCACGAGGGCAGAATTCGAGAGATAAGTGATACCATAAGACAAAACAATATTAGAATAATTGGGATCCCAGAAGAAGAAGAAAGAGAGAGGGGGGCAGAAGGTATATTGGAGCAAATTATAGCAGAGAACTTCCCTAATTTGGGGAAGGAAACAGGCATCAAAATCCAGGAGGCACAGAGAACCCCCCTCAAAATCAATAAAAATAGGTCAACATCCCGACATCTAATAGTAAAACTTACGAGTCTCAGAGACAAAGAGAAAATCCTGAAAGCAGCTCGGGACAAGAGGTCTGTAGCCTACAGTGGTAGAAACATTAGATTGGCAACAGACCTATCCACAGAGACCTGGCAGGCCAGAAAGGACTGGCATGATATATTCAGAGCACTAAATGAGAAAAATATGCAGCTAAGAATACTATATCCAGCTAGGCTGTCATTGAAAATAGAAGGAGAGATAAAAAAGCTTCCAGGACAAACAAAAACTAAAGGAATTTGCAAACATGAAACCAGCCCTACAAGAAATATTGAAAGGGTCCTCTAAGCAAAGAGAGGGCCTGAAAGTAACATAGACCAGAAAGGAAGAGAGACAATATACAGTAACAGTCACCTTACAAGCAATACAATGGCACTAAATTCATATCTTTCAATAGTTACCCTGAATGTAAATGGGCTAAATACCCCAATCAAAAGACACAGGCTATCAGATTGGATAAAAAAACAAGACCCATCGGTATGCTGTCTGCAAGAGACTCATTTTAGACCCAAAGACACCTCCAGATTGAAAGTGAGGGGGTGGAAAACCATTTACCATGCTAATGGACACCAAAAGAAAGCTGGGGTGGCAATCCTTTTATCAGACAAATTAGATTTTAAACCAAAGACTATAATAAGAGATGAGGAAGGACACTATATCCTACTTAAAGGGTCTATCCAACAAGAAGATCTAGCAATTGTAAATATCTATGCCCCTAACATGGGAGCAGCCAATTATATAAGCCAATTAATAACAAAATCAAAGAAACACATTGACAACAATACAATAATAGTAGGGGACTTTAACACCCCCCTCACTGAAATGGACAGATCATCTAAGCAAAAGATCAACAAGGAAATAAAGACTTTAAATGACACACTGGACCAAATGGACTTCACAGATATATTCAGAACATTCCATCCCAAAGCAACAGAATACACATTCTTCTCTAGTGCCCATGGAACATTCTCCAGAATAGATCACATCCTAGGTCACAAATCAGGTCTCAACCAGTACCAAAAGATTGGAATCACTCCCTGCATATTTTCAGACCACAATGCTTTGAAACTAGAACTCAATCACAAAAGGAAAATCGGAAAGAACTCAAATACATGGAGGCGAAAGAGCATCCTACTAAAGAATGAATGGGTCAACCAGGAAATTAAAGAATTTTAAAAATTCATGGAAACAAATGAAAATGAAAACACAACTGTTCAAAATCTCTGGGATGCAGCAAAGGCAGTCCTAAAAGGAAAGTATACAGCAATACAAGCCTTTCTCAAGAAACAAGAAAGGTCTCAAATACACAACCTAACCCTACACCTAAAGGAGCTGAAGAAAGAACAGCAAATAAAGCCTAAACCCAGCAGGAGAAGAGAAATAATAAAGATCAGAGCAGAAATCAATGAAATAGAAACCACAAGAACAGTAGAACAGATCAATGAAACTAGGAGATGGTTCTTTGAAAGAATTAATAAGATTGATAAACCCCTGGCCAGACATATCAAAAAGAAAAGAGAAATGACCCAAATAAAAAAAATCATGAATCAGAGGCGAGATCACAACCAACACCAAGAAATACAAACAATTATAAGAACATATTATGAGCAATTATATGCCAGCAAATTAGATAATCTGGAAGAAATGGATGCATTCCTAGAGATGTATCAACTACCAAAACTGAACCAGGAAGAAATAGAAAACCTGAACAGACTTATAACCACTAAGGAAATTGAAGCAGTCATCAAAAATCTTCCAACAAACAAAAGCCCAGGGCCAGATGGCTTCCCAGGGGAATTCTACCAAACATTTAAAGAAGAATTAATACCTATTCTTCTGAAACTGTTCCAAAAAAGTAGAAATGGAAGGAAAACTTCCAAACTCGTTTTATGAGGCCAGCATTACCTTGATCCCAAAATCAGACAAAGACCCCATCAAAAAGGAGAATTACAGACCAATATCCCTGATGAACATGGATGCAAAAATTCTCACCAAAATACTAACCAATAGGATACAACAGTACATTAAAAGGATTATTCACTCTAAAACTAATGATGTAATGTATGGGGATTAACATAACAATAAAAAATTTAAAAAAAAAAAGGATTATTCACCACGACCAAGTGGGAATTATTCCTGGGCTACAAGGTTGGTTCAACATCCATAAATCAATCAATGTGATACAATGCATTAACAAAAGAAAGGACAAGAATCATATGATCCTCTCAATAGATGCAGAAAAAGCATTTGACAAAGTATAGCATCTTTTCTTGATCAAAACTCTTCAGAGTATAGGGATAGAGGGTACATACCTCAATATCATAAAAGCCATCTATGAAAAACCCACAGCGAATATCATTCTCAATGGGGAAAAACTGAGAGCTTTCCCCCTAAGGTCAGGAACACAGCAGGGATGTCCACTATCACCACTGCTATTCAACATAGTACTAGAAGTCCTAGCCACAGCAATCAGACAACAAAAAAGAAATAAAAGGCAACCGAATTGGCAAAGAAGAAGTCAAACTCTCACTCTTCGCAGATGATATGATACTTTATGTGGAGAACCCAAAAGACTCCACCCCAAAACTGCTAGAACTCATACAGGAATTCAGTAAAGTGGCAGGATATAAAATCAATGCACAGAAATCAGTGGCATTTCTATATATCAACAAGACAGAAGAAAGAGAAATTAAGGAGTCAATCCCATTTACTATTGCACCCAAAACCATAAGATACCTAGGAATAAATCTAACCAAAGAGCAAAGAATCTGTACTCAGAAAACTATAAAATACTCATGAAAGAAATTAAGGAAGACACAAAGAAATGGAAAAACGTTCCATGCTATGGTTTGGAAGAACAAATATTGTGAAGACATCAATACTACCTAGAGCAATCTACACATTTAATGTAATCCCTATCAAAATACCATCAACTTTTTTCAAAGAAATGGAACAAATAATCCTAAAATTTGTATGGAACCAGAAAAGACCCCGAATAGCCAGAGGAATGTTGAAAAAAGAAAAGCAAAGCTGGCGGCATCACAATTCTGGACTTCAAGCTCTATTACAAAGCTGTCATCATCAAGACAGTATGGTACCGGCACAAAAACAGACACATAGATCAATGGGACAGAATAGAGAGCCCAGAAATGGACCCTCAACTCTATGGTCAACTAATCTTCAACAAAGCAGGAAAGAATGTCCAATGGAAAAAAGACAGTCTCTTCAACAAATGGTGTTGGGAAAATTGGACAACCACATGCAGAAGAATAAAACCGGACCATTGCCTTACACCACATACAAAAATAGACTCAATGGTTGAAAGACCTAAATGTGAGACAGGAGTCCATCAAAATCCTCAAGGAGAACACAGGCAGCAACCTTTTCTACTTCAGCCGCAGCAACTTCTTCTGAGAAACATCACCAAAGGCAAAGGAAGCAAGGGCAAAAATGGAACTATTGGGACTTCATCAAGATAAAAAGCTTTTGCACAGCAAAGGAAACAGTCAACAAAACCAAAAGACAACCAACAGAATGGGAGAAGATACTTGCAAATGACATATCAGATAAAGGCTAGTATCCAAAATCTATAAAGAACTTATCAAACTCAACACCCAAAGAACAAATAATCCAATCAAGAAATGGGCAGAGGACATGAACAGTCATTTTTCCAAAGAAGACATCCAAATGGCCAACAGACACATGAAAAAGTGCTCAACATCGCTTGGCATCAGGGAAATCCAAATGAAAACTTCAATGAAATACCACCTCACACCAGTCAGAACGGCTAAAATTAACAAGTCGGGAAATGACAGATGTTGGCGAGGATGCGGAGAAAGGGGAACCCTCCTACACTGTTGGTGGGAATGTAAGCTGGTGCGGCCACTCTGGAAAACAGTATAGAGGTTCCTCAAAAAGGTGAAAATAGAGCTACCCTACGACCCAGCAATTGCACTACTGGGTATTTACCCCAAAGATGCAAATGTAGTGATCCGAAGGGGTAGGTGCATCCCAATGTTTATAGCAGCAATGTCCACAATAGCCAAACTATGGAAAGAGCCAAGATGTCCATCAACAGATGAATGGATAAAGAAGATGTGGTATATATATACAATGGAATATTATGCAGCCATCAAAAAAACCTGCCATCTTGCCATTTGCAACAACGTGGATGGAACTAGAGGGTATTATGCTAAGCAAAATAAGTCAATCAGAGAAAGACATGTATCATATGATCTCACTGATATGAGGACTCAATCTCAGGAAACAAACTGATGGTTGCTGGAGTGGTGGGGGGTGGGAGGAATGGGGTGGTTGGGTGATAGAAATTGGGGAGGGTATGTGCTGTGGTGAGCGCTGTGAATTGTGTAAGACTGTTGAATCACAGACCTGTACCTCTGAAACAAATAATACATTATATGTTTAAAAAAAAAAAGAAGATAGTAGGAAGGGAAAAATGAAGGGGGGGAAATAGGAGGGGGAGACAAACCATGAGAGACTATGGATTCTGAGAAACAAACAGGGTTCTAGAGGGGAGGGGGTGGGGGGAGGGTTTAGCCTGGTGATGGGTATTAAAGAGGGCACGTATTGAATGGAGCACTGGGTGTTATATGCAAACAACGAATCATGGAACACTACATCAAAAACTAATGATGTAATGTATGGTGATTAATATAACATAATAAAATAAAATTAAAAAAAAAACTCCCTGAATTGTACTCCAAAAGGGGTAGATTTTGCCATACATAATTATACCTCAATAACTCTAATAAAAAAAATAAACATATAAAATATATTGTTGTAAGCCCTGAACTGAGATTTATTCTTGGATATTCCAAATATGTAAGCCAATAAATTTTCTCTTATCTTAAGCCACCTGGGTTAGATTTTCTGTTGCTTGTCACTAAAAGAATCCTAAAGGTTAAATGGGCCCTGTCTTATCTAGCACTTAGATTTAATGAAGCTGAATGGTCTCTACACCATTCAAATTCCCCAGAAACCAGATAGAGCTTCAAGTTCCAGATGGAAAACACTCAGGAAGTGCATACATCCCATCTCTGCCCATGAGAGTGATCAATAATCACTCATCCTTTAAATACAACTTCAGAAGGATGCCTGGGTGGCCCAGTCAGTTAAGCGGCTGACTCTTGATTTTGGCTCAGGTCAGGATCTCAGGGTCATGAGATCGAGCCCTGTGTCAGGCTCTGCATTCAGCACGAGTCTTCTTGGGATTCTCTCTCTCCCTCGCTGGTTGCCCCTCCCCGCACTCGTACAGGCGCTCTCTCTCAGATAGATAGATAATGATAGGTAGATGATAGATAAATAGATAGATAGATAGATGATAGATAGATAGATAGATAGATAGATAGATAGATAGATAGATAAAATCTTTAAATACAACTTCAGAGACCTTCCCAACATGGAAGGTCTTGCTCTCATTACAGGATGACATCACTGTTAACTCCCTCCCTCTAGCAGGTAGACTCTAAAATGCCCCCCAGTCATCCCCACCTCTTGGTTTTCATGTCCTTACATAATCTCCTCTCTTGGTGTGGGCAAGACCTGTGACTTACTTCTAGTGAACAGAATATGGCAACAGTGATGGGATGTCACTTCTGTCCTTAGTTACATGAGACTGTGACTTACATCTTGCTAGCTGACTCTATTGCTTTCTTGGTTTTTGGGCTTTGAAGAAGTATGCTGCCATATTGGAGATGCCCACATGGCAAGGAACTGAGGGTGTGGCCTCTAGCCAACAGCCAGCAAAGAACTGAAGCCCTCAGTCCAATGACCCTCGAGGAACTGAATCCTGCCAATAACCACAAGAGCTGGGAAGTGGATCCTTCCCCAGTTGAGCCCTGAGATGAAACCCCAGCCTGTCTGACACTTTAATGGCAGCATGTGAGGGGAAGCAGGGGAAGCAGCTAAGCTGCATCTGGATTCCTGATCATGGAAACTGTGCGATGATAAGTGTGTGTTGTTTTAAGCTGCTAAATTTGGGTGTTTAATTAATATACTTCCCCATTACGAACAATTTCAAATATATACTAGAGATAATTAATATACTTCCCCATTACGAACAATTTCAAAAGACGCATGTAACTATGCACCTCACAGAAAGAATGCTCCATGGTATTTCCTTAACTGTGTATTTATCTGATAACAATTAAACCTCATTCTGCTAACCTGCCTGTGGCCTCTAAGGTTTGCCCTAATTAACTGTGGACTGATTTCCTCAAACTAAAGCAAATCATCTCTCAACACATTCTCTCTTCTTTCTGTTTATTTTTATGATATCCTAATAAAGCAAACTAATCTTTGGGAACTAAGTAGATAATTTTCATGCTATAAATTAAAATTACCTGAGTCACATAGATAAAATTTGCCCTTTTAGTTGGAGTTTCTGGCACGTTGTACCGGGAATGCCATGGTAACTGACACCATTTTACTAAATCTCTCCCTTAATCTCATTCATTAATGTAGAAAAATTGCCATCTCCATTTTCTCTCTTTAAAAAGAGAAAATTTAGGGGCTCCAGGGTGGCTCAGTCAGTTAAGCATCCAACTCTTGATTTCGGCTCAGGTCATGATCTCAGGGTCGTAAGATCAAGTCCCCCGATGGGCTCTGTGCTGAGATGGCATCTGCTCAAGATTCTGTTTCTCCCTCTGCCCTTCCCCCCCAACCCCTGCTTATGTGCACGTGCTCGCTCTCTCTAAAATAAACAGATAAAATCTTTCGTAAAAAAAGAAAAAAGAAAAAGAAAGAAAATTTAGGAATAAAAAGAAACAAGGGTAGCTGGGTTGGAAAAGTAAAATTGGTTTTTGCCTAATTATCCCTAATACTTCACAAACGCTTCCCACTTTTTCATGTTTAGCATTTGACTATCAGCTTCTGTTTCATATAGAGAAGCATTTATTGCCCTGGTAGTCACCTCTAACACTCCAGCTGGGGATGCCAGAGAGCAAGGATCTGCAAACCATGGTCCATAGGTCAAACATGGCCTATCACCTTTTTTATAAAGTTTTATTGAAACACAGCCATGTCCATGCATTTGCATACCATCTACAGCTGCTTTTGCACTACAATAGCAGAGTTGAATTGTTGTGACAGAGACATATGGCCCCAAAAGCCTAAAGTATTTACCATCAGGCTCTTCACAAAAAAAAAGGTTTTTGATCACTGTCATAGAATAGAGAATGGCTATATTTGTTCACTTTGCTGTGGGGCACCCCAAGGAACATAAACAGGAAGCAGGAGACATGCATTCTAGTTCCAGCCTCCTATCTGTATGACTATGCATTTGTCAGTTCCTTTCTCTGACGCTCAGTTTATTCATCATAATTTCAGTAAATGGATTGGATTAGATTTCTTCCAGTTTTGAGTAACATATCAACTCAAACAACTTTGGGTATAACTTTCACGTGAGCAGTCCTATTATTTTAATGTAATATGCAACTTTTTTTTTCCTTCCCTTTGTTTATTGCATTAGACAGCAAATTAAAACTTGAGTCTAGGTTTGCCCTGTCTCCGAGGAAAAGAACTAATTTCCATTTGGTTACGGCTTTAGGCCATTAACATTTAGTACAAAAGAGCCAGAAGAGAGGAGGTTTGTGTAGAGTAATTTTATTTATTTGTTTTAAAGATTGTATTTATTTATTTGAAAGAGAGATAGTACAAGTAGGGGGAGGGGCGGAGGGAGAAGCAGACTCTCTGCTGAGTAGGGAGCCCGACAGGGGGACTGATCCCAGGACCCCAGGACCATGACCTAAGTCAAAGGCAGACACTTAACCAACTGAGCCATCCAGGCGCCCCCATGTAGAGTAATTTTAATCACCATTGTTGTCATCATGAGCATCATCATCATCATATACCTTGCACCTACGATGTCCCAGGTACTGTCCTAAGTGCTTTAAATGCTTTAATTCCTTTAAATTCTTGCAAAAATCCTATGAAATAGGTATTGTTATTAACCACATTTTACAGGTAAGGAAACTGAGGTACAGACACTAACACCTTGCCCAAAGTCACAAAGCCAGTAAGTAGCAAGCAGAGCCAGGACACAAGCCCCAGGCAGCCTGGCTCCAGAGCCCTCCCTATGAACTGCCATGCAATAAAAGAAAGAACATTCCTGTCCTCAACAGAGTGGCTTGAGTAAAAGCAATGAGAAGAGAAGAGATTCTCCTTCTGTATCACCCCCATTTAGATACTAGAAGATACTCCGTAGGGCTATGGGGAAGAGAGATGATAAGAAATAAATCAGAGAGGGAGGAAGTATGGTCAGGCCCCAAGCCTCCTCCTGGAGATTCATGTTTCCTGAGTGTGGTCTCCCTTCTGTAAGAGGCAGTTTCCAAGTACCCCCAAGCCTTTGTACAGCCTGCCCCTCCTCCTCCTTTCCTGCCCTTCTTCACCTGGCCAAATCCTCACAGCCATGATGTTGCTGGGCTCCACCTCCTCCGAGGGGTCTCTTGACCCTCACCTTGACACCAACTTGCAGCCTCTTGCAAGCCCTATGTTCTTTGGCAAATTATATTTCCTCTCTGGCTCAGGCTTTTCAACAATAAAATGGAAATAATAATGGGCACATGGAGGGTCAGTTAGAGAACAAGAAAAGATGATTAGCTCAGTGCCTCATTCTTTAATTGCTCCCAAATCATGTTGCGATCTCCCCTGCAGACCATGGAGTGTGTCTAATTCATTCCTGTGGTCACAAGCCCTATCATAGGACCTGACACTTAATACATGTTTGATGAACTTGGAAGGAAGAAAGGGAAGGTGGGATGCAATCCTTGACTCAAAGATGTGTACATAAAGAACTTGAGCCCAGTATGAAAAATGTTATAAAAGAAACATTAAATAGAGTCTCATGGAATCAAAGAAAGAGCCATTGATGGCTGACAGTGATGCTGGGAAATACTTCACGAGGAAGGCAATGGCTGGTAAAAGAGTAAGAGCTTGCCGAGCACAGCAGACAGATCAGGGCATTCCAGGCAAGGAGGGCAGCACTGTTGATGTGCTGCTCGATGATCAAGCACACTTGATGATTCCCAAGCACAAGGATTAAGATCTTACAGAGAGTGATGGTTTAAAAAATAAATAAATAAGTAGAAGCAGTACAAGTGTTTAAGGAACATATGTCCTTAACATGGAAATGAGATCAAGGGATAAAGATAAGGTATGGAAAAGTATGATGATTTTACCTTTAGTAAATAACATAAAAAAAGCTGAGAACACTGAAGAGATTATCAGCGATTTTTATAAGTCTTAAATTAGCAGCAATCAGTACTATACAACTCATTTTCCATTTGCTGCCTCAAGACCGCAGGAAATTTTTCAGGATCTCCTTCCCCTGCATCTGCAATCAGATGCTTACAAATTCGTTTTGCTTTGTTGCAAATAACATGTATGCTGAGAGGCACATTTCCTCTATAACTGTACATCTATCCAAATGGGTCTTTTCTGATTTTATGACTTGAATTTGTTAATGTAGATCTCCCCCAACCCAGCGGGGGGGGGGGGGTACCCTCTTGTGTCCCAGAGACACAGAGTTTGTAAAGCCCTATTCATTTATGTCCTTAAGAGCTGCTGACATTTATCAAGGGCTTAATATATGCCAGGCAAGGTGCTCCATGCCTAAGAACTATTACATCATGTAGTCCTCACAGCCTCCCTGTAAATATAGAAGCAGTCTGAGAATACCTCTCCTGTGGCATTTATCCTCAAATGACAGATGAAGAAAGAGAGGATCAGAAATATGAATGCACCCGAGGTGACCCGGCTAGCAAGTAGTGGAGCCAGGATTTGAACTCAGGATTGTCTGACTCCAGAGAAAGAACCTTCAACCTCTGCTTGGCCCCAGGGAGTGGCTCCATCTCCAACCCTTTCCAGTACTCAGGATTCTAGAACCTTGCCTGTCCTGGCAAAACTCCAGGCCAGAAAGTACCCTGGGGCTCTCAGAACCTGCTACATGGGGTTCAGAACCTCCTCCTGGAGACAGGGATTTGGGGGCCAAAGCTCTAGTAAGCACAGGTTGGCTTTCCTTCTCCAAGACTCCCTGCAGAATATCTGCTCCTGCTCTACCATCCTCATCATCTCCCTTTTCCACTAGCAACTTCCAGCTTCCTCTCTTCCAGTTAAACCCAAAGAAGGAGCTCATGTTTGTTTACCAATATTCCTTTTCCTCCAAGAAAGTGTTCAGTGCATTTCTAGTTTTATGACATAGATATCAACACACTGTGGCCACAAAGAGGCAGAGATGGAACAATCCCTAAGTGGCATTATTTCTTTGACCCACATAACAACAGATAGCATTTTTAAGCCCTTACAATGTTTGAACTCTGCTTAGCGCTTTGTGTGCATCAGCTCATGGAATGCTCCTGGCTACCATAGGCTGTGGGTACTCTTAGAGCCCCATTTTACAGATGAAGAAACTGAGGCCCAAGTGCTTAAGTAACTTGGCCACAGTCCTGCAGCAAGCAAGCGGCAAAGAGTGAAAGGTTACAGAATGATAGGGAAATAGGGGGCAAAATGGTGCCAGTCTCTCCTACAAAGTTGATGCTGAGTGGGCTAGTCTCCCATCAAGCAGTTCTTCAAAACATGAATAAGCCCTGGGGAGACAGACACTCTCATTCATGGCTAGTGTGGGAGCACAAATGGCTACCACCCTCATGGAGAGACAATGGGGCAATATCTATGCAGAATCACAAATGCATGTACAATTTGACCCAGCAATTCCACATCTGGAAATTTATCCCAAATACATGTGAAATCATGCATGTATAAGATTATCCATTGTAGTGTGTTTAGCCTAAGTAATAGTTGGAGACAACCCAATGCCCATCTAGAATAGACTGGTTAAATAAAGTATGAGCAACCTCTAATAGGGTACTCTGGGGCTAGAAATAAAAATAAGGAAGCTCTCTATGTGCTGATATGGAAGGATCTCCAGGGTATATAAGTAAATAAGGAATAAAAACAAAAGACTCAAGATGCAAAACTGTGTGAAATAAGAGTCAAAATTAGTATTTGCTGATATATGCAAAGGAGCTCTGGACAGATACAAAAATACGAAAGAACCGATTTCTCATTGGCGGGAGGGCAGTGTACGAAGAAGAATTTTCATGGTGATTTTTTTTTTTTTTTTACTTTTTAGTTTTTTAACCATGCAAATGTATAATTTGTACTCCAAAAAATAAGTAAAAGAAAATGTATTCACAAAAAGACATTGCCTGAGTTTGGCCAATAAAGTATCTAGATCCAATATTAAAGGTAGATTTTGGGTTTGCAAGAGTCCTGAACCTTCCAAATACTGCTTTTGCTGGCATCTTGATCAGATATTTCGATGTCAGACTGGAATTTACATCTCTCTCTCCCAATTATAACACCCATTCCTAAATGGAAAATTTAGAGATCGATCATCTAAAAAAATTTTAGCAAAGGGAATTTGGTTATATTCTTATTTTGTACACCAGATGCTTTTAACTAGCTTTCTATCCCTCTTCCAAATGCTGGTGTTACTGATACGTAAAGGATTACATTAATAGCAGCTACGTGTTAATAATTGATGATCTGTTTGCTTAACGTTCAGTTATTACTTGATATAAGAAGTCTCTAGTGCAAAATATTCTCAGCTAATAGCTCAAATAAAATTGATCAAGTGGGGTTGGGTGGTTGTTGACTTTTTTTTATCCAAATACCACAGCATTTGCCTAGTTCTTATCTGTAGATAAGAATGTCTGGGAATATGTATCTATGGCAATGCTTTTGGTCCACGAAATCAAAAATCACTAGTATTAGGAAAGTAATACTTGCATCCTTAAGTAAAATGGAAAGGCCCACCACTCTTTGACCCATAAGTGTCTTAGCTCTTACGATTATTCACAGAACAGTCACATCAGAAGTGAGAAAATACCTCCCAGACAAGGAATGTGCAGAGAAGTTCTCACGAGCGCCAAAAGAAGATGGTTTCTGCACTCCAAGATGCCATCCTGGTGGTTAGGCCCTGAAGCCCCTCCTCAAACTCCTCTTCACCCACACCCACCTGTAGGACCACCCTCAGACCTGAGCAACCAGGGGCCCTGTCCTGGGTCCCTCTGTCACTTGGGCTCTGCACCAGCATTGTCAAAGCCTGACCCATCACCCAAAACATCCACTCTCATGAGTGACACCATTCAGGCACTGGAGAGACACTTCTCCCAGATCTTGATCTCTATCCCCAAAACAGAAGGCAACTGTGTCCAAAGGGCTTGAAGGCTTGTGTGTGGTACCAAGGCCAAAGACAGAGATGTGCACAGCTGTGGAGTGCCAACAGGATCTGAGTGGCAGGAGCGCTTAGGAAGAGAAAGGGCAAGTTAATGAACTTGTCAAAGACTCCCTCTCAGATGGAGTGAACGCAAGAGATTCTTGCACAGCATGGTACCATTTCCCCATAGTGCTGACTGCCTCTTTTTGCTTCTCTTTGTGTCCCAATCTGTGGCTCTGGACCTTTGCGGGAATCAGGATGGCATTTGCCAACGTTGCATATAGTGGCTGAGGAAAATGCAGTATTAAACAATTCATGTTACTCTTAATTTTGTGTAGGCAGAAGTCTGGGCATAATATAGGACCCATAATACTGATTCTTGACGTTGACAACTGAATGGACATAGAAAATTAGAATTATGAATAGTTTTTAAATAAAAATACATGGGGCACCTGGATGGCTCAGTTGGTTAAGCAGCTTCCTTTGGCTCGGGTCGTGATCTCAGGGTCCTGGGATGGAGCCCTCTCTCTCTCTCTCAAATAAATAAATAAAATCTTTAAAAAGAAAAGTAAGTTGGGGCGCCTGGGTGGCTCAGTCATTAAGCGTCTGCCTTCGGCTCAGGTCATGATCCCAGGGTCCCGGGATCGAGCCCCGCATCAGGCTCCCTGCTCCTCGGGAAGCCTGCTTCTCCCTCTCCCACTCCCCCTGCTTGTGTTCCCTCTCTGGCTGTCTTTCTCGCTGTCAAATAAATAAAAAAATCTTTAAAAAAAAAAAAAAAAAGAAAGAAAAGTAAAATAAAATAAATAAAAAATAAAAATACACAGTAAAATCTAATTCAAATTTCAAAAATTCTATTTCAACTTTATCTAAATTTTAAAAATATTTGCATATTTAAAGTATTCACATTTACTCATAATTTGTATTTTACTCTTTATTTTTAATAAATAATTTTGAATACCTTAGGAAGAAGTAACTTTTCTTGAAAACATATGAAAAATCACTTTAGTTTTTCAATTTTCACCTTTACTATAATATACTTTCTTGGTGAAATTATACCCAAATGTTGAACATCTTGAGTCTGATTATATTTTATTTTAATCACTAAATCATTACTGTCAAAAGATATCAATCAGTGACTATCTTGATTATAAAAACAAGTGATTTTGCTAAAATTAAGGCAAGAAAAAGAAAATTTATGGAATACATATT
The DNA here is from genome assembly GCF_004348235.1 of Phoca vitulina. Taxonomy (NCBI): domain Eukaryota; kingdom Metazoa; phylum Chordata; class Mammalia; order Carnivora; family Phocidae; genus Phoca; species Phoca vitulina. Next base: position 75,935 of record NW_022589812.1, read on the forward strand.
TTAGGAATTATATGTATCTCTTTATACTCATCCAAACATTGCCAGCTAGCCTACCAACAGAATATCTAGAAAGTACCCAATAATTTGATTGAGTCTATTTTGACATTTTGTCAACTTTTTTTTTTAAAGATTTTATTTATTTATTTAATTGACAGAGAGAGAGAGACAGCAAGAGAGGGAACACAAGCAGGGGGAGTGGGAGAGGGAGAAGCAGGCTTGCTGCCAAGCAGGGAGCCCGATGCGGGGCTCGATCCCAGGACCCTGGGATCATGACCTGAGCCGAAGGCAGTCGCTTAACCAACTGAGCCACCCAGGCACCCCCCCCTTTTTTTAAAGAGATATTTTTCCAACTTTTGATAGTTTGATATTTTGCCAACTTTCGCTCTTATAAAAACCTTAGCTTTGGGCGCCTGGGTGGCTCAGTTGGTTAAGCGACTGCCTTCGGCTCAGGTCATGATCCTGGAGTCCCGGGATCGAGTCCCGCATCGGGCTCCCTGCTCGGCGGGGAGTCTGCTTCTCCCTCTGACCCTCCTCCCTCTCCTGCTCTCTGTCTCTCATTCTCTCTCTCTCAAATAAATAAATAAAATCTTTAAAAAAAAAAAAAAAACCTTAGCTTTACTTGAATTTTTAAATTTTGTCATTATAAAGGTTTATTTACCAAGCTAGGAGAAGAGGACATATACTGATTTATATTTAAATATGTAGACACACAGTACATACAGCCTCTATTTGTACTCTTAACCTAGACCCTGCAAATAGTCGGTGAGGGCCTACAAATCTGGATCTGCAGCATAGCTGGGAGAGACCAAGCAGCCGTTGCATCTCTGAGCACATTTGCCAAAAGTGTTCCTTTTAGGTAATATGTTAATGGAATGGTCATTAAGACTATGATAAAAAGGGGTGCCTGGGTGGCCCAGGGGGTTAAGTGTCTGACTCTTGATTTCGGCTTAGGTCATGATCTCAGGGTGGTGGGATCGAGTCCCGCATCGAGCTAGCGCAGAGTGCTTGTCCTTCTCCCTCTGCTCCTCCCCCTGCTCTCTCTCTCTCTCAAATAAATAAATAAATCTTTAAAAAAAAAAAGACTATGATAAAAAGCTATTATGGGAAGCAGTGGGAAGCCAAGAACCAGCCTTCTTATTTTCCGTGACATCTGTGTATTGACCATTTACTATGTGCCAGGCACTGATTTAGATTCTGGGGAATACAACAGTGAAGTAAATGCAACTTTGGCCCTCATGGAAGGTATGTGAGTTGGGAAGGCAGAAAAAAAAAAAAACAACCCAAGATAAATAAGGAAAGTACACATTTTGTTGGATAATGAAAAGGGTTTAGGAGAAAAACAAAGCAAGGAAAGGGTAGAGGAAGAATTGGTGAGGTAAAATTTCAGATGAGATGTGCAAAGATTTCCACATGGATAAGATGACTTTGCAGTAAAGACTAGAAGGAAATGAGGAAGGGAGCCACGAGGATATCTGGGGGAGAATGAGATGCCAAGGCAGAGAGAAGAGCAAATGCAAAGGCCCTGGGGTGCGAGTGTGCCTGATATGTTTGAGAAACAGCAAGGAGTCCAGTGTGGCTGAAGCAGTGTCCATGAGGGAAGAATGGGAGGTGATGAGACCAAAGAGGGAGACTGGCAGGGAGAGACAGTGTATTCCATGGGGTTTAAAGGTCATAGAAAGGACTTTGGATTTACTCTGAGTGGGAGGGGAAGCCACTGAAAGGTTTGAGCACAGCAATGGCATGACCAGCTTTAAAACTGTAAGCACACTGCTCTCTAGCTGATGTGTGTGAAGAGACTGTAGGGACATCAGGGCAGAGGCAGACAGACCAATGAGGAGATCTCTACAATCATCCAGACAAAGCTGATGATTACTAAAGCCAGAGGGTAGCAGTGGGGGTAGTAGGAAGCAGTCAGATTCCGCATCTGTTTTGAAGATGGATTCTATGAGATCTTGGAATAGGAGAGGAAAGAATCAAGAATGGATTTGGGCCTGAACAACTGGACGATGGACTGGCCATTCACTGAGATAGTCACAAAAGACTGACATATCACTTCCAACAAATGATGCACTAAGTGGAATTCTACAGGCAGAAGAGTAAACTTTGACCCCTATCTCAAACTATCCGTAAAAATTAACTCAAAAGGGGGCACCTGGGTGGCACAGTTGGTTAAGCATTCGACTCTTGGTTTCGACTCAGGTGATGATCTCAGGGTCATAGGATCGAGCCCCACATCTGGCTCTGTACTCAGCATGGAGTCTGTTTTGGACTCTATCTTCCTCCGCCTCTCCCCTCCCCTTTCTCTCTAAAATACATATTTTTTAAATTAACTCAAAAGGGCCATAGACATAAATGAGCTAACCTATGAAAACTCTTAGAAAAAAGTATAGGAGTACATCTTTGTTAGGCAACATCTTACTAGATATGACCCCAGAAGCACAAAAGAAAAAAACAGATGTGCTGGACTTCATCAAAATGGAAAACCTCTGTGCTGCAAATGATACCATCAAGAAAGTGAAGATCACCCACAGAATGGGAAAAAATATTCACAAACCTCTTGTACCTTATAAGAGATGTGCATCCAGAACATACAAAGAATTCTTATAACTCAATAATAAAAAGACAGCTTAATTACAAAATGAGCTAAGAATATTAACAGACATTTCTCCATAGAAGACACAAAATGGCCAAAAAGCACATGAAAAGATGCTCAACATCAACAGCCATTACGGAAATGCCAGTCAAAACCACAATGAGATACCACTTCACACCCACTAGGATGGCCATACTAAAAGAGAGAGAGAGATAATATTAAATGTTGGTGAGAATGTAGAGAAATACAGTGCTGGTGGGAATGTAAAATGGTGCAGCCTCCTTGAAAAACAGTCTGGTGGTTCCTCAAAAAGTTAAACAGAGAGATATCATATGACCCAGCAATTCTGCTCCTAGGCACATACCCAAGAGAAATTAAAACATATGTCCACACAAAACCTTGTACATGAATGTTCATAGCAACCAAAAAGTGAAAACAATTCAAATGTCCATCAACAAGGGCACCTGGGTGGCTCAGTCAGTTGAGCGGCTGACTCTTGGTCTCAGGGTCCTGAGATCGAGCCCCATATCGGGCTCCCTGCTCAGCAGGGAGTATGCTTGTCTCTCTTTCTCTCTGCCCTTCCCCCGCTCGTGCACACTCTCTCTCTAAAATAAAGAAATAAATGTTTAAATTTTAAAAAACCAAGTGTCCGGGCACCTGGGTGGCTCAGACGGTTGAGCGTCTGCCTTCGGCTCAGGTCATGATCCCAGGGTCCTGGGATCGACTCCCGCATCGGGCTCCCTGCTCCTTGGGAGCCTGCTTCTCCCTCTGCTTCTCTCTCTCTCTCTCTGTCTCTCATGAATAAATAAATAAACTCTTTAAAAAAAAAAAAAAACCAAGTGTCCATCAATAGATGAATGGATGAATAAAATGTGGTATGTCCATACAGTGGAATATTATTTGGCAATAAAAAGGAATGAAGTATTGATGCATGTTCCAACATGGATGAATCTTGGAAATATTATGCTAAGTGAAAGAAACCAGTCACAAAAGACCATATATTGTACAATTTCAATTACATGTAATTGAATCTATAGAGACAGAATCTACAGAGACAGAAATCAGATTAGTGGTTGGTTGCCCAGGGCTGGGAGATTGGTGAGAAATGGGGAGTACCTGCTAATAGGTATGGGGTTTCTTTTGGGGGATGAAACTGTTCTAAAACTGACTGTAGTGATGGTTGCACAACTCTGTGAATATACTAAAGCCACTGGATTGTACACATATGGTATGTGAACTATATCACAACACTGTAAAGCAACACAAAAAGAGAAACATCAGGATGAGAAACAAGGGCAATCCAACGGCTTTGTCTTTGTTATAACCTGCCGAGTGCCCTCCAACTTTGTCCCTGGCCTGCCCCATGGCTGGCTCCCCACCTTCATGTCTGCACCCCACCACTCTAGAAAGAGTGGTAAAATCTCCCTCTGACCCTCACCACAATTTAATGGAGGATTAACCTGACCTGTGTGTGTGGGCATTAAACCTAGCCCTGCACATCATCTCCTGCAGATTAGGAACAGCCTGCGAGGGGCACCTGGGTGGCTCAGTCATTAGGCGTCTGCCTTTGGCTCAGGTCGTGATCCCAGGGTCCTGGGATCGAGCCCCGCGTCGGGCTCCCTGCTCAGCAGGAAGCCTGCTTCTCCCTCTCCCACTCCCCCTGCTTGTGTTCCCTCTCTCACTGTCTCTCTCTCTGTCAAATAAATAAATAAAATCTTCAAAAAAAAAAAAAAAAGGAACAGCCTGCGAGAATGAAACATTGTTCTCTAAGCTAATGTGTAATCCTCACAGACACCATCTTATTACAGTTTGAGGAGCTGTGCCTTTAGGACAAGCCCATCTCGTGGATTTAGGGCCCGGCTGGACGTCCTGCTATTAGTTCTCATGTTTGTTTCACTCCCGGTCTCGGTGCCAGCACCGTCTGCCTCGCCCACCCCACCCTCAAAGCAGCTTCCCTCTAATTTCCTAAAATCTCCCAGCGTGGATGCATGGGGCTGGGGCTCACTCTCCTTGCCAGCTCTAGGACTGTGTGTATTAACGGGGCCACGTGCCTGGATCTGCTGGAAGTGGCGGCTTAGACCCGTAAGCTCCTCACATCCGGATGAATAACCACAGATAAAAACTACTTTCAGGGCGCCTGGGTGGCTCAGTTGGTTAAGCGACTGCCTTCGGCTCAGGTCATGATCCTGGAGTCCCGGGATCGAGTCCCGCATCGGGCTCCCTGCTCGGCAGGGAGTCTGCTTCTCCCTCTGACCCTCCTCCCTCTCATGCTCTCTGTCTCTCATTCTCTCTCTCAAATAAATAAATAAAATCTTTAAAAAAAAAAAAAAAAAAAAAAAAAACTACTTTCAAATATGATTAGGCTCTAATGGAGACAGGGAGAGGCAAGAGGGAGCACAGCTCTCAAAGAGCAAGGAGCTAGGCTTCCGACGCCTAGAATAGGTGATTAAGGCCCCTGCCAGAACCCCTGGGACTTTCCGAGGGAAAACATTACAGTGATTCGCAGCCTCCTCTGCTGCTCCTCTCGTTCCTCAAGCCACTGTCTGTCCCCCATCCCCCCCCACGTTTGTGCTCCTTCTTTCTGTAGGTTGTTGTTTCCCTCTGGGAACAAGGCATCTCTCCCCACTGTGACATCTCGGCTCTTTAATCCAGGCTGCCTGTCACTGACACACACGTGGAAATCCAGTAGGGTTTTTATTTGCCATGCTTCCTTCTAGCTGATACTAACGTGTGTTGCCTGAGTCCCCACCCTACACAAGCCCAGCAATAATAGCTAAAACCCAAGCAAGACTTAGGACGTTTAGCACTTCATATATATCAGCTTACTGAACCTTCTCGATAATCCTATGAATTAGGAGCTATTATTATCCCTTTTTTTTTTAAAGATTTTATTTATTTATTTGAGAGAGAGAATGAGAGAGAGAGCACAAGAGGGGGGGAGGGTCAGAGGGAGAAGCAGACTCCCTGCTAAGCAGGGAGCCCAATGTGGGACTCGATCCCGGGACTCCAGGATCATGACCTGAGCCGAAGGCAGTCACCCAACTGAGCCACCTAGGCGCCCCACTATTATTATCCCTTTTTACAGAAGGGGAAAGTAAGCCCCCAGTCTCCAACCCGGTCAGCCGTCTGGCCCACAGAGCTGAAAATACTATCTTGTCCTTTCCAGAAGAGGTCTGCCAACCCTTAGCCTAGAAACTTCGCAGTACCAAACGGGACCAGGATCCTTCAAGAAGTCATTCACATAGGGTCCCCTTAGGGCCATTCAACTACTGGTGACTATGAATTCATTCATTCAACAAATACTTATTGAGCACCTACTGTGTGCCAGGCTCTGTGCTAGGTGTTTTGGGTTTACAAGGATAAACAAAATTAGGCAGGTCCCCCTGCCCCTTTGGAGCTTAGTTTCTGGGGGAAGACAGAAATTAGTACAATAATCACATAAATAAAACGGAAAATTCCAAGTGTGGTGAGCACTACAATGGAGACTTACTTCCATGGTGCTTTGAGAACATTCAACAGTGGGATTTTACCCAGACTGGGGTGGGGTGTGCAGGCCAGGGAGACGTCCCTCGGGAACTGACCCTGGTTCACCGCAGAAGGCTGAGTAGGGATAAGTGGATGAGGAGGACAGTGGTGTGTTCCAGGCATGGCTTTGACAGAAGGGAGCATAGTGCACTCCAGGCATTGAAATGGCCCATGTGACTGGGCTGCAATGGGAAAGGGGACATTGTTCAAGGTGATTCCAGGAGCCAGTCAAGGCCAGAGCACATAGGACCTTACAGGCCACCTTAGAGCAGGTGCCTCATGTCTAACGAGAGAAGGTGACACTTAAGTATGGGCCAGAATGATGAGAAAGAGCCAAGTACAGGAAGGCTTCACTGCAGATAAATGGAGCAGCCCACACATTATGTACCAATTCTAGAGCGGGGAAATGGACCTTTACCGTGGGGAGAACCAGTGTTACCTCTTTAACCCAGGGCTCAAGCTTGGCATCACCAAGAGGAGGTCAAAGATGTTTATGTGCCTCCTGGCATAATGCCATGTGAAATACATGGCATCACCTTGAAGGATTCTTTCCAAAATGTGTCACCTCAATCTAATCAAGGCTCTGAAGTGAATTTCCAGTGTCCGGGGAGATACAGGGGCAGAGGAACAAGTCAAACAACACCAAGAGGAAATGTCAGAGAAATCCTGATGTGGAACATTCTACAAGACACCTGGCCAAGATTTTTCAAAAAGTCGATGCTTTATACTTCAATTTCAAAAGAATTTTAAGCCAATATCATTGTAAAGAGGGAATTCTGCGAGACCTTCTATATAAAGACACCACGGATCAGAAAAAAACACTTTGTCAGACAACATTCCTCCATTTTCTGTCAGAAAATATAATCCCTGCATCTATAGGTGACCAATCCGTGCTCTTTGCTCCTCAGCAGCCACAATTTCAGTGGGAACTAGAACACTGATGCTGACTTAGGGGTCAGACTATCCCCTGAAAATGGAGAGGCTGGGAATGAGGCCAGGGTTGGTAGATTTCACTTTCCCTCAGCCCTCAGCGTGGGGCTGGAGATCGAGATTGCTACCAACTCAGTTCTTTTAAATTGAGTTTTCTCTTCTGTATTCTTTACTAATGCAAACTTTTGAAGAGGATATTGCTTTGGGGAAGTTTATAACAGCTGTAAAGATCTCTATTAACCATCCTTTATCAGTGAGATAAAGACCAGCTGTTTCACTAATTGCCCTTAACTGCTTGGGCTTGATTATTAATGAATGCCCTTGCCTTGAGTTCAAACAGCTTAATTAGCTAAAGTTAAGTGTTTCCAATAAATTTACTAACCTATGATAAGCTTTACTTTAATAGGAAACGTGCAGTTCTTAATTAAATAGAATAATTTACAACTCCGTGTCTATTATAAGTAATGGTTGCCCAGTTACCATGTTACCTAATTAGGTGATATTGAAATTCTTCCAAAGGGGAACTGAGGGCACAGTTGAACATGCCCTTGAACAAACCGATTAGTTAGCAGCCCATCAGCAATGTGCAACATGGAGTTCTGGACAGATCATGACATTGGCATCTGGATTGGAATCTCTTCTCTGCCACTCACAAGACTCCTACTGCCTCACCTATAAAATGGGAACCTAACTTCCTGCAGAGTCTATGGGGGTAGATTGGATAGCATTTGCAATTATTTAAATAAAGAAGAAAAAGACAAGTGAATGCTCTCTTTCAAGTCCTATGGGACGACATCTTTAGAGGCAAAAGTATTCCCAGGGATGTCTGGATAACGTGCACAAAAAACAATCCCCTCCAGTGTAATCATGAAGAAAGCATCTGGCAAACTCAGGTTGGGGAACTTTCTACAGGATACCTGGCCTGCAGACCCAAGACTGTCAAGGTCAAAAAAATAAAGAAAGAGTGAAAACCTGTCCCAGACCATTGGTGACAAGATTCATGACAGTTAAATGCAACGTGGTCCCCTGGATCAGATCCTGGACAGAAAGAGAGCGTTAATGGAAAAATTGGTGAAATCCAAATCAAGTCTGGAGTTTAGTTAACAGCAATGTGCCGGTGTCTGTTTCTGAGTTTTAACAAATATATTCTGGTGATGTCAGGTATCAGCAACAGAGGACCCAGGGCAGGGTATGGGGTGAACAGTATATGGGAACTCACTGTACTATCTTTGTAAGTTTCTGTCAATCGAAAATTATTCCAAAATAAAACTGTGCTAAATACTGCTTACCTATTGGATAAGAGAAGCTCAAAAACAGGTTTGTCCAACTGAATGGATAAATACAATGTAGTATACTCATACAATGGAATATTATTCAGCCATAAAAAGGAATGACGTGCTGACACATACTACAATGTGGATGAACCTTGAAAACATTATGCTAAGAAAAAGAAGCCAGACACAAAAGGCCACATATTGCACAATTCCATTTATATGAAATACCCACAATAAACAAAGCCATAGAGACACAGAGAAGGTCAGTGGTCGCCAGGGGCAGGGGGAGAGGAAAATGGGGAAGGACTGCTTGATGGGCACTGGGTTTCTTTTTGGGGTGATGAGAACCTTTTGGAACAAGATAGAGGTGATCATCACACAACATTGTGAAGGTACTAAATGTCACTGAATAACACACTTTAAAACTGTTCAAGTGGTAAATTTTATGTTACGTGCATTCTACCACAAAAATAAATAAAAAATAGACCAGTCATGGTTATTGACATGATTGGCACAATTTTAAAGACCTTTCATTGAGCTTTTCATTGTGAAGCCTCACTTTTGTCAGAGGAGAGCCTTGAGCACATCTCCAAAGGTAGCAACAAGTGGCTGTCCTCTGTCTGGTGGGAAGGAAGCGAGCCTCACAGACACTGGCTCTGGGCCAGGACAGCAGTGTGTGAACCGCTTCATGGAACGATTGGCTCATCTGTCGTGAGCAAGGGACATGCACTGTCTGTAGGTCATTGGCTGAAAAGTTGAATATGCTTAATGACTATGCTATACCTAAAGGTTCTTTGTGCCCAACGTCTCTCATAGTTTTGAAATTCATGCCTGTTTCTTTCACATTTCTCTAAAAAGTGAAAATCTTACTCATCAGATACCAAATAAGGTCAAGAAAAAGGGTGACTGGAGGTTGCCAAAGGTTTATAATTTCCACCCAAAGGCAACATAAAGGTTCCCAGAGCATTCCCCCCTCACCCCCCATCCCTCCTGACAATAGGGGTTTGGTCATGTCCGAAGGGCTCAGCTACAGATCTCTGGTAGAACCCACTGAGATACGTCTCAGAGTAGGCCATGACATCTGTAGGGCTCTTCGAGAAGCTCACCTTCAGGCAGAAGACTGGAAGCAGGGAATAAAGAGAGAATGAAACCCCATCTGTGTCTGTACTGGGTTGAGTAGGGTCCCCCAAAATTCATCTCCACCCAGAAACTGACAACGTGACCCTGTTTGGAACTAGGGTCTTTGCAGATGTGATTAGTTAAATTAAGATGAGGTCATTTTGGAGGAGGGTAGGCCCTAACTCCAGTGGTTGGTGTCCTTTTATAAAAAAGAGATTTGGGGGGTGCCTGAGTGGCTCAGTCGTTAAGCGTCTGCCTTCGGCTCACATCATGATCCCAGGGCCCTGGGATCGAGTCCCGCATCGGGCTCCCTGCTCCGCGGGAAGCCTGCTTCTCCCTCTCCCACTCCCCCTGCTTGTGTTCCTGCTCTCGCTATCTCTCTCTGTAAAATAAAATAAAATAAAATCTTTAAAAATAAATAAATAGGGGCGCCTGGTGGCTCAGTCGTTAAGCGTCTGCCTTCGGCTCAGGTCATGGTCCCAGGGTCCTGGGATCGAGCCCCGCATTGGGCTCCCTGCTCCACGGAAAGCCTGCTTCTCCCTCTCCCGCTCCCCCTGCTTGTGTTCCCTCTCTCGCTGTGTCTCTGTCAAATAAATCTTTAAAAAAAATAAATAAATAAAAATAAAAATAAAAAAATATAAATAAATAAATAAGAGATTTGGACACAGAGACACAGGGGGGAAAGTCCATGTGACAGTGGAGGTAGAGATTGGAGTGATGCATACAAGCCAAGGGTTGTCAGAAACCACCAGAAGCTAAGAGGTAGGATCCTCCCCTAAAACCTTCAGAGGGAGCACGGCCCTGACAACACCTTGATTTTAGACTACTGGCCTCCAGAACTAGGAGAGAGTAAGTTTCTCTTGTTTTAGGCCAGCAGTCCATAGTAGTTTGTGACCGCAGCCCTAGCAAACAAATCAGTGTGTCTATCCCATGCAGCCTGGGGACCTCCATTTCATTGGGATGGAAAGAATCCAAGGGTGGCGTGGCCCTAAGAGAGTATACATCTCCAATGTTGGCAGACCCAACAACACTGTTTTGAAGATGGTGTGGGTGAAATGCAAAAGAGGGGAATGATTTAGCAATCATACTGCAAACTTAATCGTGGTTGATGACTGTGAATGCACGAATATACACAAGTAAAGGCATCCAAGCGGCGTGATTTTAACAGTTCACATGGAAGGACACTAGCCATTAGTTAGGTTGGTTATTATTACCCCTGTCTGCTAGATGAAACCAGACTAGGCCTAGAACAAGAAAACTTCAAAATCCCATCACCAGTATCATCTGCTCTTTCTAATAAACCCCACCATCACACATTTAAGCAGAGCCTTGAACATTTTCCAAGACAAAACTTCTGCATCATCCCAGGAAACCCTCACGTAAACTCTGGAACAAAAATAAGATGGGACTTTTTATCCCTGTTTCTCTGATAAAGCAACTGAAGGCCACCAGAGAAGTTTTTCTTTCTTTCTTTCTTTTTCTTTCTTTCTTTCTTTCTTTCTTTCTTTCTTTCTTTCTTTCTTTCTTTCTTTCTTTCTTTCTCTCTTTCTTTCTTTCTTTTTCTTTCTTTCTTTCTTTTTTCTTCCTTCCTTCCTCCCTCCCTTCCTTCCTTCCTTCCTTCCTTCCTTCCTTCCTTCCTTCCTTCCTTCCTTTCTTTCCCTTTTGCTCCCCTGCCCAGTCTGTTCTCCCTCTCTCTCTCTGGTAATCCCTTTTGACAACCTAGCATATTCTTCCAAATTTGTCTCTATTTTTATAGAGTCGCATGCAAATACGTCTATTTACACACTCTATACAATTCACAGGCATTTGTCATTTTATACACACTTTCCTGGTTCCTGTTTTCTCATTCTACAATATGCCGTGGAAATCCCTCCAAGGCATCTGGTATTACCCTAATTCATCGCTTTTTAATGGCTGCACAAAATTCTATGGTGTGGATGTCCTGTAATTTATTCAATCATTAACGAGCATTCGCATGTGTCCTCTCCTTTCCAACTACAAACAATGCTGCAATAAATATCCTCTTTACAAATGTCCTTATGCACCAGGGCTTTTTATTTCTATGAGGTGAAGTCCCAGGAGAGAGATTGCTGGATCAAAGAGTCTATGTATTTCTTTTTAACTGCTTTTAATAGAACAAAGCAAGAGAATAAGATTGTGGTTATATGGGGGAGGAGCTTGCGGGGGGCTTCGGTGGTGTTGGTGATGATCTGATTCTTAGGTTCACAAATGCTTGTTTTATCTTTTTTTCATAATTTGCATGTGTGTTATTATCTTTACTATTTTAGGTGTATCAAATATTATATAATGTGTTTAAATAATCTGCATATTTTAATTTGAGCAAATGTGGCCAAAACAGCGGAAGGAATTCTTGTCTTTATCAAGGATATAAGACAGCAACCCTTTGAGTGAGAGAGATTCATCTCATTGTGACTTTAATTTACATTTCTTTGACACTGGTGAGTTTGAGCACCTTTTCTGACGTGAGTCCTCCATTTGAATGGATAGAAATGGCATTTTAAATGGTCTAAAAACCCTTTCTCATTAAGTAAAAAGGGGAAGGCTGATGCTCAGCCCTCTTAATCTCCCCTCTCTAAAAGATAAAGCTCAGAATTTTCAAATACCAGGAACAAAAAATTAATCAACATAAATTGGTTCTTTCTCATCAAAATTCCAGACGCCATGATGACATGAGCAACCCCCAGGGAAATCCCCACATGACACCCAAGACCCCTGAAACACCAGGCAGAAATGTTACCTTCCTGTGGGAACTGATGAGACTAGCAGATCATGGCCAAAGCAAGGTGCAAAGGACTGAATGATGACATCCCCCCAAAATTCATATGTTGAGATCATAATCCCCAAGGGTGATGGTATTTGGAAGTGGGACTGGAAATGAAAGTGGAGCCCTCATAAATAGGATTAGTGCCCTTATAAAAGAGCCCCCAGAGAGCTCCTTTCCCCCTCCTACCACTGGGAGGACAGAGCAAAAGGAAGACCACCCATGAACCAGGAAGCAGGCTCACCAGACCCCAAATCTGCCAGCACTTTGAGCTTGGACTGCCCAGCCTCCAGAACTGCGAGAAATAAATTTCTGTGGTCTATAAGCTACCGAGTTTACAGCATTCTCTCCTTGCAGCCTGCATAGACTAAGATGCAAGGTGAATGTGTCCTTTCCTGAATGAGAGGCTGACCTGGCCTCCCTGTGGGGCAGCTGGAACCTCTGCCCCCACCCAGCTGGCAGGTCCCTTCCAGCACCCTTCTCTCCTTGACCGTCCTGACTCGCAGGGGGTGGTGTTCTTCCAAGAGCTCGACCCATCAGCACGCCATGCCTTCCTGTTCTCACTTTACAGCCCACCACAGACATCTCTCCAGGAAAACAGCTAGAGAGTTCATCTGTTTTTAACGGCTATACAACATTCCATAGTACAGACAGACCAAACTCTACCCGGTCATTTGCTGTTGGTGGACATTCAGGTTATTTCCAACTTGTTTTATTTTTCCTTGTTACAAACAACACGGTCATAAATTTTCTTGTACGTATAGCTTCTGTAATTCTAGGTCAGATTTTATAGATATATATCTTTTGACTTTTTCACCATACCCTCTTCAGTGCCAGAGGTTATTGATTATGGCCGTTGCTGTTTTTTTGGGGTGACAAAATCTGAGGGGTTAAGAATGAAAAGGGAATTTCATTGTAACGTTAGATTTTTTTTTTTACCTACCTTCCACATACAGATCACTTGTAATTTTATAGCTAGAATTTAATTTTTACAGTTTCCTATTCTTTTTAATCAACTGACTTGTTTGCTTTTTTTCTTCTTCCTGGAATTTAGCTCTGATTACACATTATGATAGATAACACAGATTAAAAAGTACATTGATTTTTTTTTTTTTAATTTCCAATTCCCTCTGAATAGCTGATTGCTTGTTGTTATTTGCAGGCAAGAAGTTGAATATGATATGGACCTTGCCTGCAATCGACTTCTAGTCTTACAGGAGCATCATGACATATACAGATAAGTACAATTAATAAAATGTTAATAGCACGGTGTAGGCACGACATAAGTATAAATGCAGCACTCATGGGGCTCAGAGACAGGGAGAGCTTGGTTTAGACAGGAAGACAGAAAGGCAATGTGAGGCACTGGATCCAATTTTGACATATGGAAATGAGTGGAAGGCAAAGAACTGCAGAAGGGAGAAACAATGTATCTTTCCTTTTCAAATCCCTGGCCAGGAATAAAAGCAAGTGACCTTGAATTGCAAATCTGCATTGACTGTGGGTGACTGTTGGAGAAATGTATGCATGGTGGTCCATACCCAATGAATGCATTACACATGTCTTTATTATATGAGATATCAGTCAATCCGTGACAGAAAGTGAAGACATTACATGTTTTCTTGATCTAGCTATATGACAGCATTCCATGGAAATAAGTTTAGTGACAATATTGAAAAAATGAAAGGAGTGAAAATGTATTCCAATAAACTTCATTCATTCAACAAGGAATAGATATTAGGTATAGGAGATAATATGGTGAGAAAGACAGCTAAACTGCCCCCCCCCATTGTGAGGCTTATAAGACTAATGGGGAACATGGACAAGTAGAGCAATAAAAATAAAGTGCGTCACCCAGCTGTCAGGCTTGGTTTCTTAATACCATATACCCCTATAAAGGAACCAGGGCTCCTCAGAAAAATGGATGATTCTAGATCTAGGGCAGGGACAATAGGAGATGAGCCTGGAGCATCTTATAGTGACAAAAAGGAAGGAAGTGCTTGAAAAAAGGAGGGGGACAGTTCAAGGGGAGCCGATCAGTGGCCCCCAGTAGCCAAAGCTGGAACAATGTGAGCAACAAAATAAATAATGTAGTATCAGCTTATAACCCAAAGTAGAAATGGATATGAGTCCATGCTTGTGTAAATAAAATGGTTGAATAAATAAACACATTGAGCGAAAAGCCACACATCTTCTGTACAGAAGGATTGCAATTTCCCTCCCTTGGGTGTGGGCTGGACTTAGTTAAGTGACTTCTCACAATCATAGAGAATAGCTTGAGTATGAAGAGGAAAACTAGTAACCACGCAGTGGAGAAGCGGGGCTGACACCACTTAACTTCACCATCAAGATCGGCATCTCTATCGATAAGTCATGTTGGTGGCACGTACCTCCGTGCTATTCCTCCCCAAAATCCATTCCCCAGCCTACAATGTGTGAAAAAGTTTCAGACAAGCCCAAATTGAAAGACATTAGACAAAACACCTGATCCGTCCTCCTCAAAACCATCATAAAAACCAAGGAATGAAGGAGAAACTGTCACAGGCCAGAGGAAACCAAGGACGTATGAGGACTGAATGCAATGTTGTAGAAATAATCTAAGTGCCCATCAATGGATGAGTGGATATAGAAAACGCAATGCAGTGGAATAGTATTCAGCCATTAAAAAAGGAGGAAATCCTGCCATTTGTGACATGGAAGGACCTGGAGGGTGTTACGCTAAGTGAAATAAGTCAGACAAAGACAAATACTGTATGATCTCACTTACACGTGGAATCTGAAAACACTGAACTCATAAAAACAGAGAGCAGAATGGCAGTTGCCCGGAGCTGGGGGAGGGGAGAGCGGGGGAGGTATTGGTCAAAGGACATAAACTTTCAGTTACAAGAGGAATGAGTTGTGGGGATCTAAGTTACTAAGTTGCCAACACTGTGTTGTATAATTGTATAATGAGAGTTATAATGTACAATGTTCTCGCCATAACAACAAAATGGTAATTACGTGAGGTGAGGGAGCTGTTAACTAACCTTACTGTGGCAGACATTTCACAATATACACGCATTTCAAATCATCCCATTGCACACCTTACACTTTTATAATATTATATATCAATTATATCTCAATAAACCTGGGGAAAAAAATAAAATAAATGCAATGTGGCATCCCGCATGGGATCCTGGAACAGAAAGTGGACATTAGTGGAAAAACTGGGGAAATCCGGATAAAGTCTGAAGCTTCCTTTAAAAACATAAAGTTGGATAAATGCTATTTAAAAATGTTCAAGGTGCAATGAGAGGACATGCCAGGAGTAACTAGTCAAAACACAAAGATTTCAAAGCAGAATAAAAATCTGGACAGGATTTTTTCAATGAAAAACCCCATGGTATCCGCCTCCAGAACCAAGCAACAATTAGCAAGGTTAACTGACTTCTTTTCTTGTTGTTGCTGTCATTATGATTATTATTTTCTCTCTATTGTGTTTTTTTAATAAAAATAATATTTATCCTATATGCTCATTAGGACCAGCCAAATAATAGAGAAAAGCACAAAGTAAAATATAATCCTCTCTCCCACCTCCACGCTCCAGCCAGTCCCTTCCTGAGGAAGCAGTTTGTGTTCTTTTCCATGATCTCTCTGTGTTTATATTAGAAATACAAAATATATATGTGGCTTTTTTTTTTCCTTTTTTAACTACAAAAATACTATCTTTACTCATTGCTCTGCAACTTGCTTTTTTTCATGCCAAAATATATCTTAAAGCTGTATCATAAATATCGTCCTAGGATAATGTATATAAATCTGACTTGTTCTCTCCTTAACTCAATTTTACTGAGATACAATTTATATGGAATAAAATGCACCCATATTAAGTGTACGGTTTGGTGAGTACAATTATTACGTATGCAACAATGTATACACATGGGTAACCACCCCCACATCATTTATAATTTTAAAAATCAAGGTCTGCAAGAATCTCGCCAAATCCAGTGAAATCACCTGGCTCCATCCTTGGAGTGGAAGGCAAGAAGAGATGGAAATGTCCAGATAACTCTGGGGAATCACCAGTGCAGGACGACTTGCTCCTCGCCTCTCAGGTGTAGTATTTTGAGAACATTCTCATCCCCTAGAATAGTTCTCCATGTTGTGCATGGTGCTAGAGTTGCATGAGTTTGGAAAGGTGTAAGGGAGGCACCTAGGTGGAGAGTTGGCTGGGGCAAACTGTGGGGTTCCTGATCCAACATGGAGGCACCAGAGCTGAGGATAAATGGCTGAGAGGCATGCTGAGTTAAGTGGTGGCCAGAGACTTCTCCTCCTGGAGGCTTCTTCCACCACTCCTCATGAGCAAGCCCGCCAGATCCCCAGGGCCAAGACCAAACCAACCACACTTCCTAGGACCAATGAAGACCCCACGGAGAAAGTGGGAACCACTGGCCTCTCCCTAAGCTCTCTCTGGAACACCATCTTTGGAAGCAGGTAAGAAAAGAAAAAGAAATGGTCCCAAAAGGGAAATGGATTTTTAAACAAGCTGAAACCTTACCTGAAAAAGATTGCTTTACATAGGGAAAAAAAAAAAAAAAAAAAGACTACTTGAAACTGGAAGAGAAAACACTTCTAATCGGCCAATTTAAGTATTTTCCCTTTACTCAGCAGAATGGGAACTCCTGAGGAAATGTGATTTGGTTAGACCAGCACTGTGCAAAAGAAACAATGCAAGCCACAAGTATAATTTTAAATTCTAGTAGCCACATTTAAAAAAGCAAAAACCACAGGACTCAGCAATTCCCCTCCTCCATATACACCCAAGAGAAATCAAAACATGGTCCACACAAAAACCTGTACACAAATGTTCCTATCAGCATCATTTACTAGAGTCCAAAAGTGAAAACAAACCAAATGTCCATCAACAAACTGTAGTATGTAATATAATATTATTCCACAGTAAAAAGGAATGGAGTAAGTCAACATATCCAAAACATTATTTCAAAATGTAGTCAATATTTTATAATTATTATTGAGATGTCTCCCATTCGGTTTTTTTTCTTAATCCAGTGTGCATTTCACACTGGCAACACATCTCAATTCAGATGTCAAATTTTGCTTGGAAATACTAGACACATATTTAGATTTCATAAAATTTGCAATTAAAAAAGTAAACGTATACATACCCAAGTTGTTGGAAAAACATTTAAAAGTTTTCCCAATAACTGAATGTAAGTAGCGTCAGATAGTAAAGTGGATATACCTATACCTAGTCTATAGGTATGGACAGATAGAGATACATAAATACAGACATAAGTATAGATGGGTACATATAGGTAAAATAGTTATACAGATACAGGTACATAACTTGAGTGTGGTATGTTAAAAATCTCAACCCCTACTACATATACCAAATATAAAACAACTCCTTCCATGGCCTCAAAGCCCTACGTCATTTGCCCCCACCACCTCTCTGATCTCACATTGTATCACTCTCCTCCTCTCCCAGGAGGCTCCAGCCACACTCGTCTTTTTACTCCTCAAGCACTCACTCCTGCCCACTTACACTTGTTATTCCCTCTGCCTGGAACACTTTCCACCAAGATCTTCTCAAAGCTGGCTCCCTGTCATCACTCAGGTCTCTGTTCCAATGTCACCTCCTCAGAGAGGCATCCCTGACCACCTTATTCAAATGCAACCCCCCCATCCAACCACTCTCTAGTTCATTATCCATTATCTTCCTCTTATTTTCTTTGTAGCATGTGTCACTACTTGAGATTATCTTCCTTATGTTTTTCTCTTATTTATTGTCTTTCCCTTGCTACACACACACACACGCACACACACACACGAATATAAGCTTCAAGATAAAGGGACAAAGTCTGTATTATTCACTGCCCTATCCCCACTATCTAGAATCATGACTGGCATATGGTAGATGCTCAAAAAATATACAGCAAGTGAATGAACGAGCCATTCATTCATCAACCATCCCCTTGTTAATAGACATTCAGATGGTCTCCAGTTCAGGTTGGTCCTCTTGTTTTTGCCTCCAAGAGCTATTAGGAGCACTCTTATATACAACATATCCTTAGCTACTAACATATCCTTGGCTACTGGTGCCTTCCTTCCTCCAGTATGGATTCCTCAAAGTGTAATTTCTGTATCAAAGCATGTGCCCTTTTTAAAATTTTAACAGGAAATGCCTTTCCTAAGCATGGTGTGATGATTTACTGTCACACCAGCAGTGTATACAACATCATTTCCTTTCCTACTCTAGATAACATCAACTGTTTCCATCATTTTTTCCAATCTGAGGAATATATAATTGTATTTCATTTCAAATTCAAATTAAAAATCTTCAAACGCTAGGGAAGTTGCATAGTTTCAGATTTTATTGGTCATTTGCATGTCCTGCATTGTAAATTGCCTAATGATCTCCCATTTCTTACTGGGTTGTTTTTGTTTTAAATCAGCTTGTAGGGGCGCCTGGGTGGCTCTGTGGGTAAGTGATTTCGGCTCAGGTCATAAGCTCAGGGTTGTGAGATGGAGCTCCTGGGGGGCTCTGGGTTCATCGCAGAGTCTGCTTGTCCCTCTTCCTCTGCCCTACCCTCTGCCCCTACCCCCACGCACACTCTCTCGCTCTCTCTCAAATAAATAAATAAAACCTTTGGGAAAAAAATAAAAATAAATCAACTTGTAGTAACTATTAGGGATAGTAAGTCTGCTGTGAGTTCTCATTATTTAGAGTTCACCCCATCTTATGCCTCAGCAATTTTAACTGATATATGGTCAGATCTGTGAGTTTTTTCCTTTGAGGTTTCTGGCGTCCCCATCTAACTGACATAAGTTGACTTGCAATTCTGAGACGAATCTTCACCACTCAGGGAGCTCACTTGGCAAGTCCTGAAGGCAGCCCTTAGGGCACGAGCCCATAAATTTTCCACCAGCCACTTCAGGACCCACCTTCCTGATAAGTCCATTTCTCTCTCCAGTTGGACTTGGAGACACATCCTCTGAAGGCAGTTTGGTCAATGGCTGAGGACGCCAACACCTTTTACCATGAAAATCTGAAAAAGTGACCATCACCAGTGCTGCCCTTTGCTGAGGAAGAGGAGGGCCCAGAAAGGCTGAGAGTGAACCCAACCTCCTTGTCCAGACTGGGACCCTACAGATGTACTGTTACCCGACTTTTAATTTTGAAAACCTTCACATTTATGGAGAACTCGTAAGAACGATGCAACAAAAAAACATACACCCAACATTTAGATGTGCCTAGTCATTAACATTTTGCCATATTTATATAGTGCTGAGCCATCGGAACGTAAGTTGCAGATACTTCAATCCTATAGAGCTTGTCATGTATTTCCTAAGAATAAGGATGCTGAGCAATAAAATTATAGTTTAATTACCACACTCTGGAGATTTACTATCAATCTAATACTATTATCTAATAATCAGCCCATATTCAAATTTTCCCAGTTGTCCCTATAATGTCCTTTAGAGCTGGATTTTTTTGGGGGGGGGGGGGGGCGGGACCCAATCAAAAATCACATATCACATTTAATTGTCCTTTCGTCTTTATTCTCCTTTCATCTAGAACAGCTCTGAAACATGTTTGTTTGCTTGCTTGTTTTTAGGACATTGATGTTTTTGAAAAGTCCAGGCCAGCTGTTTTGCATAATGCCCCTCAATTTGGATGTATCGGCTTGCCTCCTCATGGTTATGTTTTTGGCAAGAATGCTGCATAGGTATTTCTGTGACATGCTCAGTGCTCATACAAGGAGGCACGTGGTGATAAGTCTGATTACTCAGCTAAGGTGGTGCCCTCACACTGCTCCATTCCCAAGGTGCCTTTACTGTGAATTGATCAATGATTCTGTGGGGAGATACCTTGAGACTGGTATCACACTCTTCCCCAGAATATTTCACCTAATGGTTTCAGCCTACATGGCTGATTCCTGCAGGAATCGAGTAGTTCCGTGGTGGTTGCAAAATGTGAGTTTCTAAGCTCACCATTTCTTTTACATTTATTAGTTGATATTCTCTAGCACTTGCCCTTCTCTCTCTTGTCTTTTTCCTTCTTAATATCAACACAGACTCATGGATTCTTCTTTAATCCCATGTGCTATACCCCATACCTATCATTATTGGTTTTGATACTCAGATTATCCCAGATAATCTGGCAGTGGGAACTGGTTTGGGGCTGGCTTCTGTATCTTTGTGCCATGCTTCCATCATTTTTTTTAGTACTCCATATTTTCTGATAAAAAAAGATACTTCAGGTATACCTTGTACCTTTCTTGCCCCAGCCCTGCAATCAGCCATTTCCTCAAAGAGCTCTGGTAACTTTTAGTGGATAATGCTTTTTAGGAACCAAGATCTGAACATGAGGAGTGCTCATTGCTACTGGGACGTCATGCTTCCATAGGACAAATGCACCACATGGGAAGTTGGGCCCAGAGTCCTCCAGGGAGCTGTGACATCAACAGAGGCTGAATTCAAAATTGGAACCAAGTATCATCTTCTAAGTACAGGAAATATTTATTGTTTTCAGTTGACTAGCATCCAGTCCACATTCATCTGGTAACAGCACCCCTTTGTCCTTTTGGGGAATCATCCATCCCCTCTGTGAATCATCATGGTAGGACTGTAAATCAAGGTGTTTGGAACCCCTTCTCATATCCAAGAGGTGGCATTAAATCCCTAAAGCAGACAGGTGCCCCTGGACCCAGGACAGACGCTGAAGAAAAATCCTGAGACAGGTATGAGCATAAGAGGGTTTGACCACACATCCAGAGTTGACAAAGCCAAATGACCTCCAAGGTGAAATTAAACGCCCCTCTCCAAGGTCTGTTGGTTTCTCATTTAGTGAGAGCCTTTATCCCACACAGTTGAAAGCGCCCCTGTCTTTGCAGACAAATTCTGACACAATAGAGCCCATTTCGAACTTCTTTCCCTCATATTGGTTCTTTCGTACATTCTTTCCACTTCATAGAATTCAGTTGTTTTGACAAATGTCTAGATGGCTAGTGATACATTTTCATACCCTTCCAATCCTCACAATAGATACCCTGCTTGTAAATCAGCATGGCTTTTTTTCTGAGGAAAAGCTTCTAAAACTTTGTTCATCTTGTGTCAGTCCCTGCAGGGTTTCTTTATTTGCCTGCTTGCTTGTTTGGTGGGGAGCAAAAGAAAAGCCTGAAATCCTGATACACCTTCAAAAATTATGAAATCTATTTACCTTCCATTTTCCTTTATTTGAATCCTTTTCCCCCTCTCTCTGCCTTGTTACTCTTCTAATCTCAAACACATGGGTGTTACACAAAATGGTGAAAAGAAGAAAGGGGGGGAGGGAGAAAAGAGGAGAGGAAAGTGAGAAAAATATCAAAGGAAGGAAAACCCTTGCACTCCCCAGGGCTTCAAATAATGTAAAAACACAAGAAAATATTTGCTATCTTTCGGCGCATGGGTTTTGTCAGTCACTCCATGTTTTGACACTGGACTTTTCATATCAAAAGGACTTGGCCGTCGTGCAAGACCTTTACTCTGGAGGACAATGGGGAAGCAAGGTTGCAAGGGTGCTAAGCTAATGGGTGCCACTTGTCTCCTCTAAATGAGTAACTGGAGATTTGTTTTTCAATATGAGTCATGAGGATAAGAGTGGTTATTTCAGGGCTACTGGAAATAACCAACTGCTAGAGCCTGAGGCTTCTCTCCCTGCCCTGCCCTGCCCTTACAAACCTGAACTTACAGGACAAAAGGGGTGGGGGTTCACTGCTGGGTAGCCGGTTCAGCTGTACGTGGAAAGAAATGAAACAGTGTGGGGGAGCAGAGGTTCTGATGAAGGTATCACCAGTTTTTCTGAAGTTTGGAGCAATAGACAGGCTTCCAACAGGGGGAGGGGGGAGATTGCTCAATGTCCTACTCACTTAAAGCACTTTCAGCTCATGGAACATTTATTGGGGGTCAGCACTATCCGGGAAGGCAAAAATGAGCAGGCACTCAAGTTTTTGCTGATAAAGGAACAAGGGAAATGGTCATCTCTGCCCTGACCAGTGTGACAGGTTCCCTTTGTGTTGGGCAAAGCTTACAGCCAATGGTGGGCTACAGATCCTTCACAGTCGACTGCCAAGTTTTGGTCCTTATGCAAACATTATTGTTTTTCTTCCTACAGCTGGGGTACTTACAGTAATTTCTGTATGATTTCTGCTGAGCTGAATAGGTTATTCAAGACTGTAGAAGGTGGATTTGAGCTTGAAGCAAGTAAATACAAGTGTAGCATGACATCAAGAGAGCGCCAAGGGAAGATATTTCTCAGATTCTTGCTACTCAGAATGGGATCTTCACCCCACCAGCAAGGGTGGGACCTGGGAGTCTGTGAGAAATGCAGACTTTCCAGCCCCATCTCAGGCCTACGGAATCAGAAACTGCATTTTAACAATATCCCTGGTGATTCGTGTGTATGGAAAAGTTTGAGAAGCAGTAGCTTGGAAC
Source organism: Phoca vitulina (assembly GCF_004348235.1). Taxonomy (NCBI): domain Eukaryota; kingdom Metazoa; phylum Chordata; class Mammalia; order Carnivora; family Phocidae; genus Phoca; species Phoca vitulina. The sequence continues at coordinate 98,634 of NW_022589812.1, forward strand.
ACGGAAGACCTTCCTCATCTGAATGCATGAGACTTCAGTCAAGGCATAACCAAGCCAACTGACATTCAAGGGTCAACCAAATGGTTCATCGATAAAATTGAACAGTGGCAGATAAAATATAACCTGTTCTCGTGTGCTGCCACAATTTCTGATGGTGAGAACGACATTTTGCCCCGCACTTATATCATCCATGAGGGTGGTCACCACAGTCTTGTGAGGTAAGCAGTACAGGTTCTAGTGACGGCCCCATTTTACAGGTGGAGAAACTGAGGTTCTCAGAGGTTGGGTGACTTTCCCAAAGGCACGTGACTCTGGTGAGGTCCAGCTGGCACTTGAATGCTGAGCACCTGGCTCCAGGAAGAAGTCCTTCTACAGTGGCTTCTGAGCCCATGTGATAAGGATCAGGCTGGTTGTGTGGCTGAAATGAAATCAGTGTGATGTACGCTTGAAAGGAAACAGGATTTCTCCAGTGGGGAGTTAGGAAAAGGAGATAAGCTAACATGATGCTGGCAGCTTCAGATATCAGATCCCAGGTGTCTGGCTCCACAAAGAATTCTCCTTCATGTTCATATCCTTCTTAGGTACACGAGGGTGAGCTGATGTCAACAGGCCAGCCCACTGAGACCTAGAAACCATCCAGGACACCATGCATCCCTCAAATCTAGGACAGGTGCCTTCTTTTGACAATAATGGCCTATTTTTCCCACAGCAGGGTGACCAAACTCTTTCCTTCATCTCCAAGTGAGGCTAAAAAAAAAAAAAAAACACCCAGATTTAGGGCTTTTTGCTGCTATGAACTAACTTAAACGGTAAGCCCATTGTTCAGCCTTGTTTCTTTGGCCACCTGCCTAACCTGATTGTAGTCACTTAGAGAGAAGTTCCCCGCAGAGAAACTGAAGAGCTTTGCTTAAAGTAATCAACAGAGACCTTAGGTTCTGTTGCAGACCTCAGGAGACATTTTAGCAACTGTGCCTGGGGCCTGTTTCTCCAGTCCTAATCACTCCTCCTGAGGTCGTCTATAAAACTGGATCTTGATGGGCTTCGGTAAAAGGGGCCACGTGGATTCTGAGAAAGAGGTAAGCTGAGGCAGGCTGGAGAGCTAAGAGTAGGAAGATCACCATTTTGTGAGCCGTGTCGCTTAGCGCTTAGCTGGCCTGCCTCCTGGAGTCACTAACTTCATGTGGGAGGCCAAGGTAGGAGAGAAAGAATCAGAGTTCCAGGAATGATGTCCAATTAAACTAACTCAGTGTATCACTGGTTCAGTTCAGCTGATCTTCAGGACAAACAAGAAATCAAAAGTCCCAAGACAGGAGCGCCTGGGTGGCTCAGTCAGCTAAGCAACTGCCTTCAGCTCAGGTCATGATCCCAGGGTCCTGGGATCAAGCCCCACATCAGGCTCCCTGCTCAGTGGGGAGCCTGCTTCTCCCTCTCCCTCTGCCTGCCATTCTGCCTACTTGTGCTCTCTCTCTCTCTGTCAAATAAATAAATAAATAAAATCTTAAAAAAAAAAAAAGTCCCAAGAGAAGTCGCAGCATTGATTAGCTAGCATCCAATCATTGACTATCTATGTTCAATGCATCATGATACAAAAAAAAAATAAGAAGAAAAAGAATTCACAAATATAATTTTGAAGGGGCGCCTGGGTGGCTCAGTCAGTTAAATGTCTAGCTCTTGATCTCAGCTCAGGTCTTGATCTCAGGGTTGTGAGTTCAAGCCCTGCATTGGGCTCCATGATGGGCATTGAGCCTACTTAAAAAAAAAAAAGTTATCTATCTATATGTATATAGATAGATAATTATATAGATATAGATGATATGGATGATATAGGTATAGATATAGATATAATTTGGAAGCCCTCCTGAACCTCTAGAATTAAGGTTGGCCAGTGTTTTTCTCATACACAAAAGTGGATAATTTCTCATCATTCCCCTCCTCCCACCCACCCCAAGATCAGTGGTTTCCTATGCTCGTGCTTCAGAAAGCAATAATATCAGCAAAGCCGGGATGCCTGGGTGGCTCAGTTGGTTAAGTGTCTGCCTTCGGCTCAGGTCATGATCCCGGAGTCCTAGGATCGAGTCCATCATCAGGTTCCCTGCTTAGTGGGGAGTCTGCCTCTCCCTCGCCCTCTGCCTGCCGCTCCCCCTGCTTGTGCTCTCTCTGTCTCTCTCTCTCTCCCTGACAAACAAATTAATAAAATCTTTTTAAAAAAAATAATATCAGCAAAGCAGAAACCACTCTAGGTGTTCCAAAGGAATCAATTATAAGGATTTGGGGGAGGATGGAAGAACAATTATTAAGGGGGCTCTGATCCAGATGGCTAACAGACACATGAAAAGATGCTCAACATCACTCATCATCAGGGAAATACAAATCAAAACCGTGATGAGATATCACCTCACACCTGTCAGAATGGCTAAAACTAACAAACCAGGAAACAACAGATGCTGGTGAGGATGTGGAGAAAAAAGAACCCTCATGCACTGTTGGTGGGAGTGCAAACTGGTACAGCCACTCTGGATAAAAATGTGGAGGTTTCTCAAAAAGTAAAAAACAGAACTACCCTACAATCCAGGAATTGTGCTACTAGGTACCCAAAGAGTACAAAAATACAGATTCGAAGGGGTACATGTACCCTGATGTTTATAGCAGCATTATCAACAATAGCCAAACTATAGGGAGAGCCCAAATGTCCATCAGCTGATGAATGGATAAAGAAGATGTGGTATGTATATACAATGGAATATTACTCAGTCATCAACAAAATGAAATCTTACCATTTGCAACAATGTGCATGGAGCTAGAGTGTATCATGCTAAGTGAAATAAGTGGAATTTAAGAAAGAAAACAGATGAACATATGGGAAGAGGGGGAAGAAAAAAAGGAGAGAGGGAAACAAGCCATAAGAGACTCTTCATGATAGAGAACAAACTGAGGGTTGATGGAGGGAGGTTGGTGGGGGATGGGCTAGATGGGGGATGGGCATTAAGCAGGGCACTTGTTGTGATAAGCACTGAGTGTTGTATGTAAGTGATGAATTACTGAGTTCTACTCCAGAAACCAATACTGCACTGTATGTTAACTACCTAAAATTAAAATAAAATAAAATAAAAAGGGGGGTCTGAAAAGTGGAAAGCAGAAGGGTGATAACCAGAGATCAGAAGCTGCAAATGCTTCTGGGCTGGATCCATGAGCTGCACCCAGTGTACTGTTGGAGATCCTGCTACAGTCTCTTGAGTTTCCAAAGAGGGGCCACCTCCTCTGGGGCTGGTACTGCACAAAGGGTGCTGCCTCTGCCTGGGATGATGGAGTCTGGAATCACCCCATGTCTGCTGCCATTACAACTACAGAAATTCCCCTCCTTTTCCCACCTTCTGATTTCCAGCCAGTGCTCCCCCAACAGGAAGCCAGCTGTCAGAGGAGCACAGAAAATACAGTGTGCAAACTCCTGGCCCCAGAAATACAGATTATGTACAGATTATGGAAGGGCAGGTATTTACAACCAGCACAGCAACCAAGCTGTCCCAAGTTGACTGCGCCACCCAATGGCCAGCACTGGAATCAACATGACCCACTCACTTTTTTTCTTTCTCAAGTAAAAGGAGAGACAGGTGATCTGCACTTAGCTTTAAAGTGTGAGTTAGATCAGGGCTGCTCCACATGTTTGTTCCCAGCCTCAGGCCGAAGGAGCGGCAGCTAAGTAGGGTATGCTTTTCTATGGTGGGTTGTAAGAGTTCAAGAAGGTGAGCAAAAACACACAAGCACATTTGAGGTGCCTGTTTGCATCATACCCACTAATGCTCCCTTGGCCGCCCACAAGTCACATAGCCAAGCCCAGTATTTCACCATTTCACTGGGTGGTCAGACTGTGCTACAGGATAGAAGATAACATGAGCGCAGCCAAAGTTCAAAGGCAGATAAGTGCACCCAAGGGAGAGACCAGCGCATGATTTGCTGAAAACAGACCGCATGGACACCAGGCTCAGTATGGTCCAGCACTTACATACAGCAAGAAGAGAGAGAGAGTACACAAGAGCCAGCCCTGTGCGATGCGTCAGTACCCCATGGCCAGTGGATCCATCCCACAGCCATTTCATGCTGCTGAAGGAACCCGACCCTTCCCACTGGGTTCTGAAATACAGAAAGCTGGGGGTGTGCATGAGAGTCATTGGCTCATGTGCTTCAAGGAGAACAAAGGAGTACACATTAAGCTGGGAACAGAGAAAGATATTCCCTCACAAGGCCATAAGCCCAGCACAGACAGAGTACTGAATCTCCCAGGAAAGAAATATTCCAGGCTCAGACCCATTCTTATAAGGCCAAGCTGGGGTCAAATGACCGCACGCAGGAGACTGCCTTTTCCAACAGCCCGAGTCCTTGGTGGGGAAATCCATTCCGCTCATCTAGTGCACTGCAAGGTCATATGGCAGAGGAATTGTGATTAATAATCCGATCTACCGCAGAAGGCAGAAAAAAATCTTATCTTTGACCTCTCTATTCCTACCTTCCAGGACCAGGACCAGCACAGAACAGACATCATGCAATGATTGTTGAAATTAATAAATTATTAACAGCATGGAGTAATGCGAGACATGTATATAAGGATGACTCAACATTAATTGATAATTAGGGCATGGAGCAACATGAGACATATATATAACACAGTGATTAAGAATATGAAATTTAGGGTGCCTCGGTGGCTCAGTCGTTAAGCGTCTGCCTTCGGCTCAGGTCATGGTCCCAGGGTCCTGGGATCGAGCCCCCCATCGGGCTCCCTGCTCCGCGGGGAGCCTGCTTCTCCCTCTGCCACTCCCCCTGCTTGTGTTCCCTCTCTCGCTGTGTCTCTGTCAAATAAATAAATAAAATCTTAAAAAAAAAAAAAGAATATGAACTTCAGTGTCACAGGACCTGAGTTCAATGTAAAATGGAACAGTGACTTTAAAAACACTTTGGTAGTTTTCTGTAAAGTTAAACACAAACTTGCCATTAAATCCAGCAATTCTACTCCTAGGTATCTACCTAAAAGAATGAAGGCGTACATCTACACAAAGCTGTGCACATGAATGGTCATAGCAGAATTATTCATAACAGCTAGGAAATGGGAATAATCCAAGTGTCTATCAACTGGTCAATGGATACATGAAATGTGGTACACCCATACCGTAGAACAGTATGAAAATGAATGAACTACTGTCACTTGCAACAACACAGATGTACCTCTGGATAAATTAAAGAAGCCAGATGAAAAGACCACATATTATAGGATTCCATTTATATAAAATGTCCAGAGAAAAGCAAATTCACAGAGACGTATAGAAGATTAGTGGGTTGCCTGGAGCTACAGATGCGAATGCAGATTGAATTCAAATGAACACGAGGGATCTTTTGGAGGGCAAATGGAAATTTCTAAAACTGGATCGAAGTGACGGTTGCACATATTTTAAAGTTTACTAAAAATCAGTGGACTGTACATTAAAATGGATGAATTTTGATAAAATCACCATATGATCTGGGTTCAAGTGCTGGCCCTACCACTTAGTATCCACGTGACCTGGAAGAAGCTGTATAGCCATATAAGCTCTGTGAGCCTCCCTCTCTGTAAAATGGGGACTCAACAGAGGAGTGTTGAGAGATGAGGGAGATACTGCGTGTTGTGCTCTCAACACAGGGCCTGACAGATGTCTGTGCAGCTGTTATGAACTCTCTAGTACCTTCTGCTTTTAGGGAAATCACTTCCACTCAAGTCCATCCCAAGTCCAAGGTCCAATCTCCATTTCTACTTAAGTTGCTGGTTCTCAGATACCCCTGGGAAAAGGTCGATCTCTGCCTTGTCCCAAATCCCTGGTATGAGAATTATTCAGAATATTTCTGGGCCAGAAATGAAAGTATGTCAACTTCACCTACTTCACAGCTCCAGAAATCGAACCTGTTCCAGAATGCTATACTGCCACCGAAGTCCCCCCTTACCAAATACACGCATCTCCTCTTCTCTTTTTACTTCACTTTTTTTTTCCCAATGGAAAAAAAATCATCTGGGCTTAGCGGGTCTGGGCTGCCAGGAGCTGACAGATACTCTAAGCAAGCTGCAGGAAACATCCCAGCCTCTGCAATGAACCTTTGGGGAAGGAACAGCCACTGAGAATGTGATTCACTTTGATGACAGCTTCCTGATGAGGGTTCGAACCGACTAGAGGGTTGGTCAATTTACGACTGCACAGAAGACTCCATAAAAGTCATAAATAAAAGGGCATGTGGCTGTGAGTGCACCACACGAAGTCAGGAGGTCTCCCAGATGACAGAACACAAGGCCAGTAACTCGGATTCGGCTCAAGGTTTATCACCGACGCAGTGAAAGGTACAGCCCCTGGACGCCAGGGATGCTTGTCCCCGAGGACTAGGGGAGCCATTTCTCAGATGCCTCGGGCCGTGGATCTGTGGGCAGTGGGGGTGAGGAAAGGTTGCCTTCCCTAATAAATCCTGGGGCCGCCACGTTGACCCGGGATAAGGACTCTTGTGGGAATGAGACAGTAAGACCAGACTGTCTTACTGTCCACCACTCAAGCCACTCCTGAAACCAAGTGCTTTGTGTTCACATACAATGTGAAATAGCTTTCAGAACAGGCCACCTGTTGTACATCCACTCACTCATTTAAGGATCCTTACTCCTATTATTGCTGACAGCAACAACATTGGTTCTGAGCTGACTTCCCCTCCTGAAGTAACACACACTTCAAGTCATTGCTATGATGGTGAGGGTTACATGAGATAGAATTAAAAAGAAAGAAAGAAATCTCGGCACGTGCCTGGCACATGGTAATCCTCCATAAACCGCAGCTACGGGATTTCTCACTATCTAAACCCTTTTTTTATGGAAAGACTTAAAACTCACACAGCAGTGTTATGGAGCTCTTCTCTCATGTGGAGGATGTAGAATGTGCTGGATAGATACACTAGATATACACACACATGCTAGAAAGTATACATACCATATATACTAGATGTTATATATTATGTAGCACATATTGCATATACTAAATAGTGTGCATATTCTACATAATGTGCTACATATAATACAGTATAGTTGAGAGTTTCTGATGTATATCTGCTATGTGGACGTAGCTGCGCACTCTCTCTCTCTCTCTCTCTCTCTATATATATATAGCCAGACAGTACACAGTGAGGGGACAGACATGATACACTATAGGGTGGTCAGGAAAGTCCTCCCTGATAAAGTGACATTTGAGTAGAGTCCTGAGTGAAGTGAGGGAGTGGGCCATGTGGATATCTGGGAGAAGGGCATCCCAGGTCATGGGAACAGCAGGTGCAAAAGCCCTGCGGTGCATCAGATACAACATACCCGAGAGTTGAACCGTCACCAATGTGTGGGAGTGGACTGAGCCAAGTGGGTCAGGGCAGTAATACCAGACAAAATCAGATGTCAGGAGCCAGGGCCAAAAGGGCCTCCCAGGCCAAAGCAAGGAGTTCGGGTTTTATCCTAAACGTGATGGAAAAGCCCATCACGTTTCAACTGAGAAGTAACGTGATCGGATTTACTCCCTTAAGAGATGGAGGCTACTGCGTGAAGGGTGGCTTATAAAGAGGCAAGGGAGGGAGGAGGGAAAACAGCTAAGGGGCTCCTATAGTTGTCTCGGCAGGTGATGATGTGGCTGGGCCTGGGCAACAGTGGGGCAGATCTGGGCCCAGCTTTGGAGGTAGAACAGACAGAACCAACGGGGCAGCCAAAGGACTAGACAGCAGGGTGTGGGAGTGGGAGGAAAAGAAGAGGGGCAATGTGACCCCCGGCTCTTTGACAAGTACCCGGGAGGAGGCTGGTGCCATTCCTTGAGCAGTAAAGACACAAGAGAAATATCTGGGGTAGAGGGAGTGGGGAGCAAGGGGTAAAATGTAAACTATTATGAGCGAGTCTCGGTCACACTTCAAACTATGTCGGTCATTGAAAAAATATAAATAAATAAAAATAAAATAAACTATAGCAGTCATTTACATCTCTGTGGGACTAATAGCATCTCCTATTAATTAAGGCTTTTCAGTTCACAAGAAACTTTCACTTTTGCCATATTATACATGGTGTATTGCATAGTAAATAGCATATATCATGAATATGGTATACTATATAGATTAACGTTGCTTAAATACAGTATATATTACATAGTATACCGTATTATATAAAGTATATATATTATATAGTATATAATATTATAATAGTGTGGCATCTATATTATATAAATCCATGTAATATATAGTATATTATATATTATACGAATAATACATTATGCTGAATATACCATATAGTATCTTATTATAGTATGTTAGATGGTGTATATATATCACATATATTATATACTACATTACATGTAGTATATATCACAGAATATAAACAATATATGGTATATATGTGTTATTCATGTTATGTGGTATACATGATAGAGCATGTATCATACATGTTGGTGCTTATATCTATAGTGTATATTATATACATTATGCAATGTATAATATGTAGCATGCTATGGTATATTTTATATACATATAATTTACTAGATGCTATATACCATGTAGTATATATTATATCTACTAAACAGTGTGTATATTCTATATAACGTGCTACACATAATATAGTGTAGTTGAGAGTTTCTTATATATTTACGTATTATACAGTGCATATAAAATATATAAAATAGTATATATTACATAATATATTATACATATAGCACATTACATATAGGTTATTCTTTACTGTTTCCTTGGGCCTTAAAAGCCCCCAACCTTCCCCCTAGTTTCTCCACCCAGCCAAACTGGGACAAAACAGAGTGTCGGAGAGGGAAATGACTTTCCCAGAGTCCCAGAGGTGGCAGGACAAACAGATGGAGCCGGGTCCATAGAATTCCACTTTCCCTACACTGCTGTATAAGCTTCAGACCTTTCCACGAGACAAGTTTGAACAATAAGAAGTTTTTGCTCTTATTTATAGAATGTAAACATGCTCCAGATGCTATGATGGGAATTTCTAAACTGTATCTCATTTAACCATCCCCACTGAAACCACCTCAAGGTATGTATTTTGTCGTGGTTATCTTTCCGCAGATGAAAAAAACTGAGGATCTGATAGATCAGGGCCCTTGCCCAAGGTCACAAGATTGAGGAGGAATGACCCCCGAGTGTTCCACTCACCACAAGGGGATAACTGGGTAGAGAAGTCCAGATGCCAGTTACATGGGTTCAGCTGCAAGAATCCAGGTGTAGCTTTCTGCCAGGCCTGTGGAAAGAAATGTACAATTTTCATGTGACATTTCCCTTCTGAACTATCTCATCTGTCGTGAGAGAAAGACCTCCAGTTTGGGCTTCAGTGCATCGATTATGTTGTACAGTTAAACCCTCGTCCTGGGTGGGGGGAGGGGGTGAAAATCACTAAAACTGAGCCTGACAAAGAAATGACCAGCACTCAGCGAAGACGGAGCTGAAGCCCCCGAAGGTGGAAATTACATAAACAGCAGCCTGGATTCCTAAAATGTAGATTTCTCCTATCCCAGTTCTTCAAAGGCTCCAGAGGCTTGAAGGAAAATAGCTCTAAATAGACATTTGTTACTTATTTTTCTCTCGTTGCCCGTGCAAACATCCTCCCAAACTTCACATTTCTCTTATCTTTTTCCTCTATTCTCCATCACACCAGTTGCCTGGAGCCCATATTCCTCCATTTTTCGTCTCTCAAAATTGCACAAAGCTTTCCCAAAGCATTGGTCTGTCGAAACTCATGTATAGTCTGAGATCCTGGCTGGAATGGGAGGAAGATGAGGGGAACAAGGAGGCAGAGAGGAGCAAAAGCCTGAGTCTTGCCCACAGAGACCAGGAAAATAAGCATTTGCTCAGGTGGGTTAGTAGGGTGTAGGCTGCATGAATTTTAAAAACAGTGCAGGCGGCTCCGTCAGTTGTCCGACTGTTGATTTTGGCTCAGGTTATGATCTCAGGGGGATCGGGTTCCCAGCTCAGCACAGAGTCTGCTTGAGATTCTCTTCCTCCCGCTCCCTCTGCCCCTCCCCCCACTCACCCTCTCTCTAAATAAATAAAATCTTTAAAAAACAAAAAAAGAAACAACAGTGAAATGTGAAATGCGTCCTTCTAGAAGAACATAGTCAGTCTCTTAGAATTGGTTCCAACCATTCTCCCCCACATATGTGAATAGAAAGCTACCAGCTCTTGGGGGTAAAGAAGGTCAGGAGCCAACATTAATTGAGCACTTACTATGTGCCAGACACACATTTCCCTAATCCCTACAGAAACTCTGAGGGAGGAACAGTATCACCTCTTTTTACAGACTGGAATAATAAGAGATTGTAAGCACTCTAATAAGGATTTTGTCTGTCTTGTTTGCTCACATCGGCAGCAGAGTGCCTCTCAAATAGCAGGTGCTCAGTAAATATTTGGTGAAGGTACGAATGAAGGAATGAAGGAATGAATGAAGGGACCAATGCTCACAGAAATACAGTGTACAGGAATAATAAAGAACACGACATTGGAGTTGGAGAGACCTAAGGATTAGATGCAATGGTGCTGATGAGATGAAATTATAAAGCACTTATAACCAAGCCCCCCATAAAGGGCAGCTATCTTTATTGTGGTATCATGACGATCAAGTCTACACTTGAATTAAATGAATGTTTGACGTTGGGCTCCTGGACGGCTCAGTCGTTAAGTGTCTGCCTTCAGCTCGGGTCATGATCCCAGGGTCCTGGGATTGAGCCCCGCATCGGGCTCCCTGCTCCGCGGGAAGCCTGCTTCTCCCTCTCCCACTCCCCCTGCTTGTGTTCCCTCTCTTGCTGTGTCTCTCTCTGTCAAATAAATAAATAAAATCTTTTTTAAAAAAATGAATGTCTGACGAAGCTGAAGAAGACCAAGGAGGAGGAGGGGAAAGAAGAGAAGATCAGGATGATCTCAGGAGTATCGGTAGAAAAAAAAGATCCTGGCTTGAAATCTTGTGGAAGATAGGAAAACGTGCCAGGGGTTGCCCTCTACATTCTTACTGAATTACATCAGTCTTTGTAAGGGCTGCCACCTGTCTTGAACATCCTATGGACCCAGAATTCAGGCTCCTCCTTTCCCTATCCCAGCCAACTGGAGCTAGATGTGAGTTTTATTCCTCTGCTATCCACTTTTGGAATGACATTTGAAGTTTTGCGTTTGGTCTCTTTAAGGACATTCCACACAGAACACATCCAAAATGTCTGGATTGGATGTCTCTCCAATATAATGGTTCTCAAGGTGTGCTTCCCAAACCAGCAGCATCAACACCATCTAGGCACTCGTTAGAAACGTGAATTCTTGGACCACCCTGGACCTCCCGCACAGGAAGTTTTGGGGGGGTGGTACCCCACCATCTGTGTTTCCACAAGCCCTCCAGGTGATTCTGATGCACCTGCATAGGGTTTTGAGAATCAGTGCTCAAATGAAAGGCAAACAGGGTAGCCAGACTGTCCTCTCCGTTTCGTGCACGAGAGGTCTCTGATCTTCAAGTGACAGGGGTAGGAGGAAGCAGGCTCCCTGGAGAACAGGCATCCTCTCCAGCAAATGGGGGGAACCAGAAAACTCTGTTGCTCAGTCAACCCCAAATACTGAGCACCTACCACGTGCCGGGAGCTGTGCTGAGTGCCAGGAAAACCATGGCAAACAAGACAATATGATTCCAGCTCTCCAGGACTGAACCTGCAATTCATACACATCACACTGGCAAAGAGTGAGAATCTAACAAAAGCAAGTGCTAGAGAAACAGGAAGTCTCACAGAAGGCTGGTAAGAGCGAAGATTGGTACAACTGCTCAGCAGAGCAGTTTAGTGAGATCTAGTCAAGTTGGAGATGTGTAGATTTTACAGCCCCTCAGTTCCATTCCTGGGTATATACCGTGCACCTGGAGAAGCTCCATCAGTTTTCACAAGGAGAAATGCTCAGGACAGAGGGGCGCCTGGCTGGCTCAGTCAGTACAGCAAGCGACTCTTGATCTCAGGGTCGTGAGTTCAACCCCACATCAGATGTGGAGCCTACTTAAAATTTAAGAAGAAGAGAAAGAAGAAAGAGACAAACAAACAACCTGAATGCCCACTTACAGGAGAATGGATAAATAAATTGTGATATAGTTGTACAGTGAATGCAATCATAACAAATTAACACTAATAGTAGTAGCAAAATAAATGAATAGTGGAATAAGTGAAACACAATTTTGATAAATTGAAAAAAATCATAATAGTGAAAAAAAGGCTGTCATGAAATGATTTGTAAAGCGGGATTCTATTTAAAGTCTTACGTGATGGCTAATGATGTTGAACATTTTTTCATGTGTCTGTTAGCCATTTGTATGTCTTCTTTGGAGAAGTGTCTGTTCATGTCTTCTGCCCATTTTTTGACTTGATTATTTGTTTTTTTGGGTGTTGAGTTTGAGAAGTTCTTTATAGATCTTGGATACCAGCCCTTTATCTGTAGTGTCATTTGCAAATATCTTCTCCCATTCCGTGGGTTGCCTCTTTGTTTTGTTGACATTTTCCTTTGCTGTGCAGAAACTTTTTATCTTGATGAAGTCCCAAAAGTTCATTTTCACTTTTGTTTCCCTTGCCTTTGGAGACGTGTCTTGAAAGAAGTTGCTGTGGCCGATGTCGAAGAGGTTAATGCCTATGTTCTCCTCTAGGATTTTGATGGATTCCTGTCTCACATTGAGGTCTTTCATCTATTTGGAGTTTATCTTTCTGTATGGTGTAAGAGAACAGATGAATGGATAAAGAAGATGTGATCCATATATACAATGGAATATTACTCAGCCATCAGAAAGGATGAATACCCATGATTTGCATCGACATGGATGGAACTGGAGGGGATTATGCTAAGTGAAATAAGTCAAGCAGAGAAAGACAATTATCATAGGGTTTCACTTACATGTGGCACATAAGGAATAACATGGAGGACATTAGGAGAAGAAAGGGAAAAATGAAAGGGGGGGAAATCAGAGGGGGAGACTGAACCATGAGAGACTATGGACGCCAGGAAACGAACTGAGGGGTGGAGGGATGGGTTAGTCTGGTGATGGGTATTAAGGAGGGCACATATTGCATGGAGCACTGGGTTTTATATGTAAACAATCAATCGTGGAACACTATATTAAAAACTAATGAAGTACTATATGGTGACTAACATAATAAAAAAATAAAAATAGAAAATAAAATAAAAAGTAAATAAAAAAATTAAAGTTTTAAATTATGCAACAGAATACTATATGTTGGTTACAGAATATATATACACAATCAAAGCATAAAAATCTGCATGGAGGGGTGCCTGGCTGTCTCAGTCAGTGGAACATGTGACTCATGATCTCAGGTCATGAGTTTGAGCCCCACCTTGGGTATAGAGGTTACTAAAAATAAATATATAAACTTAAAAAAAAATGTTTTGTTAAACGTGCATGGAATAAAAAACACAACTGGAGGATAAAGTTCATCACCGGGAAGAGAGAGAGAGGTGAAGGGACACAAGACTGAGATGGGTCCAGCAGGCTGAGATTGTATTTGTTATGTTACGTTTCTTTTTGTTTTTTGAGAGAGAGCACGCTTGCAGGGGGTGGGGGTGGGGCAGATGGAGAGGGAGAGAGAGAATCCCAAGCAGGCTCCGTGTCAGTGTGGAGCCCTGTATGGAGCTCGGTCTCACGACCCTGAGAGCATGACCTGAGCCGAAATCAAGAGTCAGAGGCTTAACCCACTGAGCCACCCAGGCGCCCCTGTTAGGTTATGATTCTCAAGCTGAGTGATGTGTAAATGGTTGTTCACTATATCAGTCTATAGTTTTGTATGTGTGTACCTGAAATATTTCATAATGAAATGATTTTACATAAGCCACTACAAGTAATTAATAAATAATTATAAACGTGGAAAGCACTACAAAGAAGGACTATAGGCTGTCATGAGACGTAACAAGTTCCTGTATTTCAACCTTGCCTTTAACTTGCCTTCTTGAAAGTCCTACTGTCAGCTGCAACCAGTCATAAATTATACTTCATTTTTGCTTGTCTATATTCTTTAATTTTCTGACAAAGGAAATAAACCCTTTGGATTTTGAGATATGTAATTGGTATTTTTGAAGGAGGCAGTCAAAATCAGTTTATAAAAGTTTGCATAGGATATTCCAATGTTCTAGATGTCTAATATATACTTTTAAGTATAGACACATAAGAAAGTAAGTAGGGAACTCTGGAAGGATCTACATAAAGAAGTTAGCAGCCCTTATTTCTGGTGGGAGTATTAGAAATTTGTACTTGCTGGGGCACGTGGGTAGCTCAGTTGGTTAAGCGTCTGCCTTCGGCTCCAGTCATGATCTCGGGATCCTGGGATCGAGCCCCATGTTGGGCTCCCTGCTCAGTGGGGAGATTGCTTCTCTCTCTCCCTCTGCCCCTCCCCCCCACTCATGCGTGCACTCTCCCTCTCTCTCTTTCTCAAATAAATAAATAAAACCTTAAAAAAATAAAAAAGAAAGAAATGTGTACTTGCTTCTTACAATAACTCCCATTGTTTTCATCAACTCATCCCCTTCTCCTCTTCCTTCTGGAACAGAAACCCTCCTTCCTGTGGGAAACCTCTTCCTGTATTTCAAGGGAGACTTGCCTTGGTTCCACCTCCTCAGGCCATTGGCTCATGAACCCGTCCAATCTGACCATTTATTTGTAGCCCCAGAGATTGGCACATGTGAAATCCATGCATCCATCCCTGAGACTTTTCCTTTCTAGTAGGGTGGTTCAAATGCTAGGAATTAGTCTGGGGTTAATTGTGTTTACTTTTAGACCTCTTCTGCAAGACAGCATCCTTTCTGAGGTCCTTGAGCCCTGGTTAGAGCCCTGCCTGGTTCGTCCCTGGAACATCCCTGTCCTAGGGACCAGTACGTTCTCTTGAATCACCTGCACCAGTTTGAGATTGATTTCCCACACTTAGGGTGGAACAAGCTCTGACTTTAACACTTCTATTTTGCTCCCCTCTATTTTCTACATTTTCCCACAACAAGCCTGAGTCACATGCAGAACATGTTTCAGATTTGAAAGCACCAAGAAAGGAACCGGCAGATCAGCGTTTATCTGCCGAGGGCTGCTGGCTCACGCACGATTTTCCTCTGAGGCTAGGCTGAGCCTGCCTCATCTGGGGAAGGCCACAGTTCACCTCTGACTCCATGATCCCACCGGCCCCTCTGAGGTCTCCAGGCCTGACTCACTGCTTCTCAAGGCTTTCTCCCTCAGCTCACCGACAAATCCACCTTTTCCAGCACCCCCTATTGGTCCCAGCTTTCCGGGGATAATTAGTATGAAGTTGGGTGTCTCTTTCCCTGTGGGAGAAAATTTCTTTCATGGCATACAGCGGAGCAGAGTGTGGGTGGCTTTACCAGGGAGGTAGAGAAGCTTATGTAAGTGACATTATTATATATTATCACATCACCAGGGTAGGAGAAACTCATTCCTATTTGGGTGTTATCCTGACCATTAAGTTTTAGTCTTGTGTGAAATAAAACGATGAAGAAAAGCCACGTTCTCTTTCCCTCACCCAACCCCAGAATAATATCAACACTTCTTAAGCCTTACTTGGTCCGGGCACCGTTCTAAGCTTCCAGGTACTAATCCTCATAGAAACCCCATGGGGGAATATCATAATTATCCCCATTTTACAGGTAGACAGACTAAGCTTCAGAGAGATGGCACAAATTGCCCAAGATCCCATAGCCAGAAACTGGGAGAGCCAAGACCCCAACTCATGCCATTCATATCCCACATCCATGTTCTAAACCTCTCAGACAAGCCAACACCGATGCTCTGTAGAAAACCATAATCAGGGGCGCCTGGGTGGCTCAGTCATTAAGCATCTGCCTTCGGCTTGGGTCGTGATCCCAGGGCCCTGGGACTGAGCCCCACATCGGGCTCCCTGCTCCGTGGCAAGCCTGCTTCTCCCTCTCCAACTCCCCCTCCTTGTGTTCCCTCTCTGTCAAATAAATAAATAAAACCTTTAAAAAAAAAGAGAGAAAAGAAAAGAAAACCATAATCAACCAGTCGGATTTCTCCATTTGGTCAAATACACTGTAAATTAGTCAGCAACAGGGGGGAGAAAAAAACAAAAACAACCCAACTATTTTTGTTTTCTTTTAATTAAATTGACATCCTGGCTTTTGCAAACGCAGAATCTCAGAAATTGTTACAGACGACGTTGTGCGTATAAGGCAGAGGTTTTAAATTTAAATTGGCCAGAGACCAAATTCAGCCCACAGATGTGTCTGCTTTGGCTGGATCAGGTCACTTTTCAAAATGTTTTAAGTGGGGCATGTACTCCTTAATTTACCACAGTCCCCACCACTTCCTACAGTGTTAGATCTGGCCTACTCATTTACAGGGAATCTGAATTAGCAGCCTCTGATCTAGGGAACGCTTGGTAACAAAAGAAAAAGGAAACTTGTAATAATAAGAGCTACAATGTGTTGAGTGCTCACTCTATGCTGGATCTCCTAGGAGGTGCTTCTCATGCTTTGTCTCATTTGATGGTAGCCAGTCTTGTGAGAGGTTAGGGGTACAGGAACCATGACAGTGCACCTGCTGGAACTGAAATCCATCAGGGATAGAGGGCAGCAGGGAAACTAAGGCAGGCCCAGTCCTAGAAAACACAGGACTCCTCTGACGTGGGACCCCTTAACCTTTTTTAAGCTGCACGGCCCAGACGCGCGCCACCCAACCTTCTCCCCTTAGCTCAGAGTCAGACTTGGGACTTCTTCGACCAAGTGTTTCGCCTAATCAGGTCCTTGCACGTTGCTTCCCAGAGCCATGTCTGCCCCTTGGAGAACCCAGACTGACACAGGGGCTTTCCTAAGATCCCACAACTAGCAAGTGACAGAGCCAGGATTTGAACCAGGTCCCCCCAATGACACAAGCCAGCGTTCTGAACCATGACGTCAGACCGTTTTTTGCTATGGACTCTTATTTTCTCAAACTCCTTGGTTCAGAGCAGCCAGAAATCATGATCTGGACCCAGAAGTGAGCTAGGGGCAAGTGGGAGAGTTTCAGACCCCAGAGCCAGGCTGATACTCATACCTGGATGCCTAACAGTTGCCATGGTGACCAGGAAAGGAAGGCCCAGGAAGGAAGCACAGGTGACTGGAAAAGGGACATATGTCTATGATGCTCTTTTCGCACTGCCCTGCAGGACAGTCAGCCCCTTGCCTGGGGCTGGTGGGAAACAAGGCCATTCAGTAGAAGAGCGAGCACTGGACTGAGAGTCTGGAGGGGGGGGTACCCAGGCTACCCTACAGAGATGCACCAGCAAGCAGGAGTTGTAACGAAGGGCTCCGTAGCCCATGAAGTATTTTCACCTCTACCATCGTCATATTTTTTTTTTTAATTTTATTTATTTATTTGAGACAGAGAGAATGAGAGAGAGAGAGCACATGAGAGGGGGGAGGGTCAGAGGGAGAAGCAGGCTCCCCGCCGAGCAGGGAGCCCGATGCGGGACTCGATCCAGGGACTCCAGGATCATGACCTGAGCCGAAGGCAGTCGCTTAACCAACTGAGCCACCCAGGCGCCCTCTACCATCGTCATATTTGATCCTTAGATAGAATCGTTACATGTGTAAGAACTTTTAACTTTGTTATAGCATTTGCACGTTTAATTGCACCCTTGCGAACCAAGGTGAAATTCACCTTATTAATCATCACTAAATAAATCCCTGCAGCCACTCCACCCAGCACAGCTTGATTTTACAGCAGTTTGCTGGGAGGGTCCTTACAGCCTTAACTGTGGGGTCATCCTTAACGTGATTCTTTGACGGCTCTGGCCAGACTGTATCTTCCCCAGCAGTCACACGTCCTCTCCTCGCTCCTCCAGATCAGCAGCCTGGGAGAGCGACTGCCTTCAGCCTTGAGTGTCCCCCAAGGTCCTCCACACCTGCCTCAGGGTCTATGTCCTAGCTCAGACCGCTCTCAGACACACGCTTTCCATTTGGTGAGAATCCATCCACCTACATTCCTGTGATTTGGTGTCACTTTATTTTATGAATTCTTGCATGTTGCAAGAGAAAATATAATCTACCTTCTTGAACCAAGAGACATTTAGGCCCAGAATGTTTACACAACCTGCCCAAAGAGAACTCCTAACCCTCTACCCAGAGTCTTCTCTCCATTCCCTCAACTGCCAAAACATTCTGACACCCAAATCCGATTTTACAATCTTTGGTTTAAAATCTTCTGATGGGGGCGCCTGGGTGGCTCAGTTGGTTAAGCATCTGCCTTTGGCTCAGGTCATGATCCCAGGGTCCTGGGATGGAGCCCCGCATTGGGCTCCCTGTTCGGCAGGGAATCTGCTTGTCCCTCTCCCTCTGTCCCTCCCCCAGCTCGTAAACTCTCTCTCTCTCTCAAATAAATAAATAAAATCTTTTAAAAAAAAATAAAATTGGGGTGCCTGGGTGGCTCAGTCGTTAAGTATCTGCCTTCGGCTCAGGTCATGATCCCAGGGTCCTGGGATCGAGCCCCACATCGGGCTCCCTGCTCAGGGGGAGCTTGCTTCTCCCTCTCCCACTCCCCCTGCTTGTGTTCCCTCTCTCGCTGTCTCTCTGTCAAATAAATAAATTTTTTTTAAAAATCTAAAAAAAATAAAATCTTCTGGTGATGTGCCATAACCTATGCCTGTTTTCAAAGTTTGTTTTCCCCAGGACACACATGACAGGTGACATTCACCCTCTTTGGGTGTCAGTAGAGGGGGGAGTGTAATTCCCAGCATGCTAAACCCATCTCTTACTTTCTCTCCCTCCAGAGAAGCACATACGCAAGTACAAGAGAGAAACTTTATCAGGGACATATGTACACATTTGTTTTATAGTTTTATTTAACAAATTGTTGGGAAAGTTCTTTCCAGGAACCAAAATCACTCATAAAATGCTTCCCTAGGGGATGTCGCAAACTGAGGTTGAGACTTGGACGGAGAAGCTAGTAGGTACTCAATAAATGTGGGTTGAATAAATAAAGGCATTAACAGCAGAAAAAGGGAGATGGTGGGGTACAGTGGGCTACTAGATTGTGGCCTAGAGACAGTGGGGAATTCATGGGTTTATGAAGGGCGCAATGACATCAAGTGCTGAGCTTGCACAACCCAAGGGAACTAAGGCTTAGGACAGCATTTCCCCAACTTCAGTCCCTCAAGGGCCACCAACTATAGTTGCACCAGCACCATGTCTGAGTTTTACCTACACTATTACTTACTTCACAGATTTATAAAGAAGCAACTCTCGCTTCTAAAAAAAACTGAATACATTTATTGAAAATGGAAGCTTTGTAACATTCTTGTAAAAGGAAAACCAATATCGTTTGTCATAAGTTGTGGGCAACCATAAAAAAATACAATAAAGACCTCCCCCCAAATCAAATTTTAAGTAGAGTTCTCTACTGAGAACTCTGTGCCGGGAGGCCTGCTCTCTCTTTCCTAAAATAAAAGGGAGGGGGCAGAACAGCGTGAGAGACATACTGGTATCAAACCAAGACATTCTCCTTAGTGGAATCAGGTTACAAGAGAACCAAAATGGGACTCACAGTTTCACTTCCCAAAACACATCCCAGGAGCGCCTGGCTGGCTCAGTCGATTAAGCGTCTGCCTTCAGCTCAGGTCATGATCCTGGGGTCCTGGGATCGAGCCCCGCATCGGGGTCCTGGCTCAGTGGGGAGTCTGCTTCTCTCTCTCCCTCTGCGGCATCCTGCCCTGCTCGTGCTCACTCTCTCATGCTCTCTTGCTGTCTGTCAAATAAATAAATAAAATCTTTTAAAAAATAAAAATAAAAAACACATCTCAGACAAGACTTGACTTCAGCACTGATACCACCTTAGTGCAAGTCACCATCAACTCTCTCCTGGCTCTTTGCCACTCGAAGTGGTAGCTACTCGGAGTGATCCGGGCCAGCAACCTCAGCGTCTTGTAAGAAATGCCGTCTCCACGGGCAGGGCCAGGAGTTGTGTTTAACAAGCCCTGAAGGTGATTCTGATGCATGCTTGAGTTCAAGACCACTGCCCTTGATTATAACCACCTCCCATCAGGTCTACCTGAGTCCACCCTGCCCCCCACCCCGCACTCACCAACATTCCTTTGTCCACACAACCGCCAAAGGGATCTTTCTAAAATCATAAATTATACCATTTCATTTCCCTGACTGGGCTTAAAATAAAATCCAAAGTTCTTTCCCTTTCCTACAAGGGTCAGAAGCCAGCCCCTCCCTCCTCCTCTGCAACCTATCTCCTACCACTCTCTTCCCTGGCGCTATGCTTCAGACACCCTGACCTTCTTTTAGTCCTTCAAACGTCCCCAAGAACACTCCTGCCTCAGGGCCTTTGTACATACTGTTCTCTCCGCCTAGAAAGCTACTTTGCTAGCATGCCCATAGTTCCCTCCCTTGCTTCATTTGGTCCTGAGTCAAACGCCACCTCCTCAGAAAGGCCCTGACCAGCCCATCAGAAGGTTGCCCTTCTTCAGTTGACCAACTTATCCTAGTTGCCCGAGGACCGTCCCAGTTTTAAAACTGAAAATCCTCGGGCACCTGGATGGCTCAGCTGGTTGAGCATCTGACTCTTGATCTCAGCTCAGGTCTTGATCTCAGGGTCGTGAGTTCCAGCCCCTGCACTGGGCTCCAGGCCGGGCGTGGAGCCTACTTAATAAATATTAAATAAATAAATAAATAAATAAATAAAACTGAAAATCCCGTATGCTGGGAACCTCCCCCCAACCCCGGGCCCATCCCCAGCAAACTGGGACAGTTATTCACCCTACAAATCTCCATCACTCCCTGCCACATAACCCTGCTTTGTTCTTCCTCGGCATGTAACACGTTCACATCTTTGCTTTTTAATGTTCTTTCTCCTTCACTAGAATGAGTCCCATGGGGTCCAGGGAGTTGGGGTGTTTTTTTCGTGGCTGTATTCCTAGCACCTAGAAATTGCTTGGCACATGGCTAGCATTTAATTAATATTACTTGACAAAAATATCAAAGGAATGAACCCCGTGGCCTATTTAATCTATTGCTTACAGTTTGGTTGTCTCTGTTGTTTGGCTGCCATGAACAAAGTTGTCTCCAGATTTAGAATTATGTCCTTGGGCTAGATTACAAGCCTTGGTTTCCTTCTGCCAACCAGAATACCCATGTTTAAGGTCTTGAGAGCCAGCGTCAAAGGGTTGCCCAAAAGGGTCAGACTCCCTGCAGCCAGCATTCCTGAGTCTACCTCACGCCAGGATGGCCAAAGCCGGCATTATCGTCCTTAAAATCCTCACAAGATGGAAATGTAGCCCGTTTGTGGTTCTAATTTGCATTTCTTTGATTACTGGTTAGGCTGATCATTTTCCCATGTGCCCAGCTAATTGCTTTTCATCTTTTTTCGAGTTGTCTGTTCACACCTCTTTGCTTGTCTTTCTACCCACTTTCGGGGCTTGTCTTATTGATTTATTTGAGTTCTCTGTAAAATAGACATTAACCCGTTTCCCCTCATACATTAAAGGCTTAATTCTTTGCCTATGTTGATCCCTGCACTCAGTTATATCCCTCCATATTTCCATATGCCCTTTTACATGTTTATACCCCACTTTGCATTTTTCTTTTCACTCGGTTTTAGATTTTTTGCACAGTTAATTATTGAATATATACTTAGAAGAAGCCTCTAAAGTCTTCCCATCTCATTCAGAATATAAGATACATTTTTTTTAAAGATTTATTTATTTATTTATTTGAGAGAGAGAGCATGCACACAGCGGGGGCGGGCAGAGGAGGGAGAGAGAGAATCTCAAGCAGACTCCCAACTAAGCGCAGAGCCCCCGTGGGGCTCCATCCCAGGACCCCGAGATCATGACCTGAGCCGAAATCAAGAGTTAGGTGCTTAACCAACTGAGTCGCCCAGGTGACCCTATAAGATACATTTCTTAAAATCATCTACAAGGCCCTTCATGATCTACCTCTCCCCTCCCATGCCCACTCCATATTACCTCTCTGATGTCATTTCCTACCATTCTGCCCCTAGATCTCTCTGCTCCAGACATGCTGGCTTCTCTGCTCATCTTCAAACATACCAGCCATACTTCCACCTCAGGACCTTTGCACATGCTTTTTCCTCTGTCCAGAAGGCTCTTTCACCAGGTATCTGTATACTCCCTTACTCCCTCAGGCCTTTACTCAAATGTCATCTCAATGAGTCCTTCCCTGGTCATCTTATCTCAAATTTCAGCCCCTGTGGTAAACAGAATAATGCCCTCCTTCAAAGATGTCCACATCCTGATCCCTGGAACCGGTGAATATATTACCTTTCATAGCAAAAGGGAGGTTGCAAATGTTGCAGATGTGATTAAATAAGGATTTTGAGATGAGGAGATTGTCTGCGTGAGCCAAATCGCATCACAAGGGTACTTTTAGAGGGAGGCAGAGTAGCCAGGGACAGAGAAGGAGACATGACAAGGAAGCAGAGGTTGAAGTGATGCGCAGCCAGCAACCAAGGAATGCGAGTACATTCCTTTACAAGCTGGACAAGGCAAGGACATGGATTCTCCCTTGGAGCCACCAGAAGGAACGCAGCCCTGCAGACCCACTTTAGACTTCAGACCCCCACAACTGTGAGATAATAAATATGGATTGTTTAGTAGTCATTTGTTACAGCAGCTGTAAGAAACCAGTACAGTCCCCAACACCTCCCACCCACCTCCTGCTTTCCTTGTTTCTTCTTGCGTCCATCACTAAGTTCCTATACTCTTATATATTTCTCTTTTTTATTTTTGCCTTCCCCAGTAGAATATTAACTCCATGAGGACAGGGACTGTTTTCTGTTTTTTGTTCACAGGGCCTGGCACACATTAGAAATTCAATAGCCTTTGCTCAATGAAGGGACAGAGGAATGAGAATGAAGGAAGCTTCTATTCTCCTGTCCAATAGAAACGCTTGGTCAGTTGAGGTTGCTGGGAAGTCATTACATCCAAAAGGCCACTCTGGGTAGAACTAGGTCTTGAAGGAGATAGCTGATGCTGGAGGAGGAGGAGTCTGAAATTCTAGAGAACTCTCAGGGTCGCTCCAGCCTACACCCTCCAAATAGGTATGCCACCTGACACACCTCTGCACTCAAGGGGCAGATGATATCATGGAATGGTCAAAATCCTGAACTCCAGATGCAGACTTCCTGGGTTCATACTCTAGCTCAGTGCTGGTCCAATAGAATTATACTGCAAACCACTGACACTGTTTTAAATTTTCTAGTGGCCACATTTAATAATTTTTATTAAAAGGTGAAATTAATTTCAATAATGTTTTACTTGGCTTACTATATCCAAGATATTATAATTTCAACATGTAATCAATATTAAGAAATTATTAAGGGAGGGGCACGTGGATGGCTCAGTCAGAAGAACATGTGACTCTTGATCTCGGGGTTGTGAGTTCAGGCCCCACATTGGGTATAGAGATTACTTAAATAAATAAATAAATAAATAAACTTTAAAAAAATTATTAATGAGATGTTTTACATTCTTTTGTTATGTATACTAAGTCTTCTAATGCCCATGGGTACTTTACAACAGTTTCAATTTGGACATTAAATTTTCAACAGCTAAAGTGAAATGGAATCCCACTAAAACAATCAAGTCGTTTTCACAGAAAAAATACACTGCTTTGGTTCTTAAATTAAATGCAAATTGAAGTTAAATAAAATTTAAAATTCACTCCCTTCTTCACACTAGGCATATTTGCCACGCTCAGTGGCCACATGTGGCCACGGGCCACCCTCTTGGACAGCGGCAAGGTCCCCACAGGACAAACATTTGCTGGCGATGTGACCTTGTATACGTTATTAGATGCTCCCTGAACCTCCTTCCATCACCTACAGAACAGATGATGATAATAGTAGCTATTTTTGTGGGTTAAATGAAAGTACTTGATACACAGTAAGCCCTTTATAAATTGTAGCTATTGCCTCTCAGGAGCAATTCCTTATCTCTCCAAGGGAGGAGCCCCTGGTTAGAAAGAAGGAGGCTGACCTCCTGTGTGCTAGCCCTTGAACTCCAGACCTTCATCTCAAACATCACCATAAGCCTTTGCAGTGGGAGTGGCCATGGCCACCAGGCCCAGGTCCCTGAACTGTCTCTTCCAGGCTGATGGAAGAAACCAGGCTCCCTCCGGGGGTGGGAGGACAGCTGTCTAACAGAAACCCTGTGGGGAAATGCTGTTCTGCATTTCGGATACCTTCAAAAGCCCTTTGCCCGGGAGGCTGTCTGCTGGCCTTCCTGCTCCTTTTCCTCTGCCCCTTCTGGCCTCCCTTCATCCTACTGTCTGTCTCCCTTCCTCCCTCTCCCCCTTTGCCAGAAGACTCCAGGGCTGCTTCTCCAGTCCCTTTAGACCACACCAAAGCCTGTCTCAAGAGATTTTTCAACACCGTGTTCTTCTCCGTGCAGGGAATGGGTCAATGGCTGGTGGTTACTCAAACCGGCTCTGAAAGGGGGAGGCTCCTCCCATGGCCCCTCCTACATCTTTTTCGAGTTGTCTGTTCACACCCCTTTGCTTGTCTTTCTACCCACTTTCGGGGCTTGTCTTATTGATTTGAGTTCTCTGAAAAATAAAGACATTAACCCGTTTCCCCTCATACATTAAAGGCTTAATTCTTTGCCTATGTTGATCCCTGCACTCAGTTATATCCCTCCATATTTCCATATGCCCTTTTACATGTTTATACCCCACTTTGCATTTTTCTTTTCACTCGATTTTAGATTTGGAGCTTCCTGAGAAATGAGTATTTAGAGAAACCCCGCAATGGGATTCCCAAAAAAAATCCAACTGATTTCTTCGGCATCCAAGATGTTCTTGCAGAAGGTAGGAACAAAGCTCCCACCTCACTCAAAGATCATTGGCAAAAAGAGCTTGGATGGTGTGGGCTGAAAGACGGGCGTATCCCCCTCTTAACTTTGTGGCCTCAGACAAGCTGCTCAATTGCTCTAAGTCCAGTTCCTTCATCTGCAAAATGAATATAATGATTCCCTCCTAAGAAATCACTGTAAGGATTCATGAAAGTATCACTTGCACCAAGCCTGGCATAAAGTAAGTGCTCAATTAGTGGTGATTATCATCAGCAAGCCATCAACTCCCTGAGGGCAAGAACCATGGTTGTGAATATCTATTCACAGTTCCATCCCCAATGCCACAGCAACATAGTAGGTGCTGCACAAGGAGTGTATAAATATAATTTTTTTAATATAACAACACTGAGCCCCCTCCAGACCAATGAAAACTTGCATGTTGCTTCCTAAGGGCCAGAGCCAGGATGAGGGTGAGGCCAATAAGGCACTTGCCTTTGGGTGCAAAATTTAAGAAGGCACCAAAAAACCCAGTCATCAAATTAATTAATATTTTGGTGCAATATTCCCAAAAAATCAAAATGAATGTAAAAATATCCATGATAGACCAAAAAAAAAAAAAAGTTTTCAATAAAGACAGAGCCACTATTACCAATTTTTCCTTTTGCTTCCAGCTCCACACAGCACTACCAGGCATGGTCTAAGCAATTTTCTTTTCTTTTTTAAGATTTTATTTATTTGACAGAGAGAGACACAGCGAGAGAGGGAACACAAGCAGGGGGAGTGGCAGAGGGAGAAGCAGGCTTCCCGCTGAGCAGGGAGCCTGATGAGGGGCTCGATCCCAGGACCCTGGGATCATGACCTGAGCCGAAGGCAGACGCTTAACGACTGAGCCACCCAGGCATTCCTAAGCAATTTTCAAATACTAACCTATCCCATCCGGACAATAACCCTGAGAGGTAATACTATTGTTACTCGATTTTCAGAGGAGGGAAAGGAGGCCTAGAGAAGTAAACTAACCTGCCCCAGGTCCTTCTGCTCAGAAGTAGCAGTGCTGGGATTTGAACCCAGGCGGTGTGAATTAAGAGCCCCAGCTCCTAACCACTGTCCTGTGCCTGTCTGACGCAGCTCAGCCCACGGGATATAGATCATGAGATCATATGCTCTGGCCAAAGCTTTGGTGGTTGAACAGAACCCGCATCCTGTCATTCCAGTCACAGACATGCACTGCCCCTGGGCTGGGTTCTTCAGACACCAAGATGACTACAAAACAGTGCCTGTCCTTACGAGGCAGGTGCCTTGCACGGTGAGGGCAGGGCTCCTGCCAACTACTCTTAGAGGCCTGGACAAGCGCTCTGTGAGGCTGGAGGAGGGCGTGACTCACTCGGGTTTAGCCAGGAGGTCACTTGAAATGCAGAGGCATTTCCTGTCTCCCTGCCCTGTGACAACTGATGCACCTTTGACAGATGAGTAAGAGGTTGTCAGCTGGAGAACACAAAGCAGCAATGTCCCCGCTTGACACACACAACTCAGCTCAAAGTGATTTTTCCCAAAGGCACATAACTTCTTTTTTAAGACTTATTTATTTGAGAGAGAGAGAGCATGCGGGTGGGGGGGGGAGGCAGAGGGAGAGACAGAGTCCCAAGAAGACTCCCCACTGAGCATGGAGCCCAAAAATGGGCTCTATCCCATGACCCTGAGATCAGAGATCATGGCCTGAGCTGAAACCAAGAGTCAGACACCTAACCGACTGAGCCACCCAGGTGCCCCAAAGGCACATAACTTAAGTAGTAAAGGTCATTCCGTGTTCAGTCCCAGTTCTTCGTGGGTTATGGAATGACCCTAAACTCTTCCCTCAAGATCCATCACGAGCAGCATGACAGGATGGTGAAGAGCAGTGAGTCAGACACTCTGGGCTTTCCAAACTGGGTGACCTTGGGCAAACCACACAGTCTCCCTAAGCCTCAGTTTGTTCATCAGTAAATGGGGATAGTGATGCCGACTCCACATTAAATGCAATAAATATATAAAGTATCTAACACAGTGCCAGGCATGTAGAAAGTGCTCAGTAAGTGGTAACGCCTGTCATGATTTTCAAAAATGGGGTGCAATGTCCACTGCCCAAGGCAACCTATGTTTACAAAACTATCCGGCACCTCAGTGCTCCATGAGAAACCGTCTGTGAAGTGGCCTGTTTGGCACAACAGAAATGTAAGTTCATTGAAAAACTCAAGCACAAAGACCTCGTGATTTACATGAAAAGTTCAACAAACTCATTAATTCTCAACTGGGGTACGTCTTAGAATCACCTGTGCTCCACCCACCCATTCCCCCCCCACCCCGGCCCCCCCAGGGATTCGGTTTTCACTGGTCTGGAGGGTCTCAGCCCTGTTATTTTGTAAAGTCTCCCCAGGTGACTCCATGGGCAGGGGGGTGACACCCACCAAGAGAGTGGGAGGGAAGGGGTTCTGGGGAGGGGAGCATGGCTGAAAATGACCCAGTAGTAGATGCACAAATGTTCACTTGCATCATTATTCCTTCATAATACCTTCACGTTTTATGCGCTTTGGACCAGAATGTTATATTTCATCGTCTTCATTTTTTCTTATGGAGCGTTTTAAACATATGCTAAGTAAACAAACTGGTATAATGCATCTTCATATACCAGACCCAGGGCTCTGAACCATCAACCCATGGCCAGTCCTACCTCATCTGTACCCCAGGCTCTGCCTCCACCAGCGTTTTGTAACAAATGCCAGACCAAAAAAAAAAAAAAAATCACTTCATCTTTAAGTATTTCCAAGTGTAACTCCAAAAGATAAGGGCTGTTTTTTAATACAACCACACAACCATTATCACAGCTGCCAAATTAATCCTTATTGTCCTCAAATATCTAATAAGTGTTCAAACTGTCTCATGAATGTAATCCTTTTTTTTTTTTTATGTTCTTTTCAGGATTTTAAATAAGGTTTACACCTTGGCAATGGACTGATTTGCCTTCAGGTCTCCTAATCTCAGCGTTTCTCACACTTGACTGTGCCCATGAATTTCTTAAGGATCTTGTTAAAATGCCGATTCTGACAGAGGAGGTTTGGGGCAGGGCCTTGAGACTCTCCACTTTTTTTTTTTTTTTTTTTTTTGACATAGAGAGAGACAGAGAGAGAGGGAACACAAGCAGAGGGAGTAGGAGAGGGAGAAGCAGGCTTCCTGCTGAGCAGGGAGCCCGATGCGGGGCTCATCCCAGGACCCTGAGATCATGACCCGAGCCGAAGGTAGATGCTTAACCATCTAAGCCACCCAGGGGCCCCGAGACTCTCCACTTTTGACATTGTCCCAGCAGCCGATGCCGATGCTGCTGGCCCGTGGACCACACCTTAAGTGGCGAGGCTCTATTTCATAATAAAAGGAAATATCTTGTTTAAAGTAATGTTGACATCTTTGGACAGACCCAGTGTTTTCGGAAGACAAATCATTGCTGGCTGGGAAGGGCCATCGCCTTCTCAGAAAGTGCAACTGATTGATCACAGCTGCTGTGGGTGTCTAAATGCAACACCTTTGCCCGCAGAATTGGCACCTGTCACCCTGGCCATCCAGATGTTCGTCCTGGCAGGGTCTGGCCCTCCCCCAAAACCGGAGGCCACCTCGTCAAGATCCTTGGAGCCTCTGGAAGTGCATTGACTTGTCCAATTTCTGGCAGGCAGACCGAAACACAAGCTGCAGAAATTAGGCAGCTACCTTTTCTCGCAGTTACAGCTTTAATTAAAAAGCCCCATGCTGCCAGATTCCAAGCACCCTCCACTGATCTGCGAGACCTATTGATTGCTTCGCTCTCCCTGAAAGACACAGCAGAGAGAAGACTTTATCTTCCTTTAATCAGAACTGCTTCCCTCAGATCCCGTTCTGACAGGGACGCGGCCTTCTCCTCGCCCGCGTCACCCCACGCTCTGCCAGCCCCAAGTACAGTGGGCAGTGCCAGCCCCAGCCACGGTGAGCCGGGGGGTCTGCCAGCCAGTGGGCAGGGGGGCGGGGTCCGGCAGCCGCAGCATCGCTATGGCCAACACACATCGAGCCTACACTGTGCGCCTGGCATTGTGCCAAGGGCTTCAAATACAGTCTCTCCTCTGATGCATTAATATCATTCGTGTGTGTTAGGATCCCCCGATTCCCTGATCTAATGTCGCCTGCACCCGGCGTTTGTTCTCTGTCATAGCACCTGGTCCGTTTTCTTCACAGCCCTCATGATTACCTGAAACCGTAAATAAATTTGCCTGCTGGTTCCCTGTCTCTGCTCCTAGAATGTAAATCCCATGAGGGCAGGGATTTTGCCTCTCTTGTTCAGTACAGAGTCCCAGCCCCAAAAGATAGCCAAAGCACAGAGCAGTGCTCAATAAATGCCCAGCATGCTCATCCCTGTCATCACGGCGTGGCAAATTTCCTTCTTTTTTAATGCCGAGTGCTGTTGCATTGTATATATTCACCAGGTTTTCTTGATCCTCTCATCTGTCAACAGACACTTGGGTTGTATCCAAATCTTGGGCTGGTGTCGATGGTGCTGCGGTGAACATGGGGGTGCTGGTATCTCCTCTAGGTCCCAATTTTGATTCTTTTGGATAAATACCCCAAAATGGGATCACTGGATCATACCATAGTTGTTCTTCATTGTTCAAGGAAGGCCAAACTGTTTCCCATAGGAGCTGCACCATTTTGCATGCTCACCGACCGTGTGCAAGGGCTCCGATCTTCCCACGTCCTTGTCAAGATCTGTCATCTTTGGGGCACCTGGGTGGCTCAGTCGGTTAAGTGTCTGCCTTCCGCTCCAGTCTTGATCCCAGGGTCCTGGGATCGAGCCCCATGTCGGGTTCCCTGCTCAGCGGAGGGCCTGCTTCTCCCTCTCCCACTCCCCCTGCCTGTGTTCCTGCTCTCGCTATCTCTCTCTCTGTCAAATAAATAAATAAAATCTTAAAAAAAAAAAAAAGATCTTCCATCTTCTTGTTTGTCAAAAGGGCAGATGTCATGTGAAATGTCCTCAGCCCATTAAAATAAAATTTTAAATAGTTAAGTGTGTGCTGAATTTGGCTGATCGCGTGTACTCTTCCCAGCAGCTCTGTGAGCTCACTAGTCTCACACCCATTTTATAGACGAGAAACCCGAGGCACAGGGAGGAAGAACAATTCCCAAGAATGTCCCGCACAGGAAGCCATAGGGCAGGGGTTGGCACCCTAGTCTACCCAAGTCCAACAGGGCTCTTTACCTGGGGTCGGTGAACTGGGATGAAGAAAGGTACTGCCACTTAATTTTCTTAACATCTAAATGTAAAGTTGCATTTCCTTCCATTAGGAAGGTCGGCAGCAAACTGCAGCCATGGTCCCAGCCCCCGCGACTTTGTCACCAACTGGAACCAAACATAGTTTCATATGCCGTTACATTTCCTGCAGGTATCTTGGACTATCATTTAAACTCATCACTGCCTTGCAATTACAATCATAATAACGTGGCCGGCCCACCACCAGGTCTTATTCTGTGGTCTGTTAATAAAGAAGCACGCCTACTGCTATATCAGAGTGTGGCTTTGTAATATTTTGATAAGTGTATTTCACCATAATTGGTTGCCTGAAATAAGCCAGACGGAGAAAGCAAATACTGGATGGTCTACTTACGTATGGAACCTAAAAAAAAAAAAAGTCAAAATCATAGAAACAGAGAGTAGAAAAGGGGTTGCCAGGGGCTGGAGGGTGGAGGGAAGGGGGAGGGGGTACCAACTTCCAGTCATGAGACGAGTAAGTTCTGAGGAGCTAATGTATAATGTTAGACGTGGTATTTTATCACTGACATTTGCTTAGAGAGTAGGATTTAAATGTTCTCACAAAACAAGGGGTGGGGGGTAAATATGTGAGGTGATGGATGTCTTAACTAACTGGATGGTGGAAATCCTTTCGTAGTGTATACAAATATCACATCATCACATTGTATACTTTAAGTATCAATTAAGCTGCAATAAACCTTTTGTCAGTTAATTTTGTCAATTAAACCTCAATAAACCTTAAAAATGTGTTTGTGTATTTACACACACACACACATACACACACACACACATCTGATTGCCTGTGTAATCCTCCGGATTCTATATTAAAAGCATGACTCTGAGAAGGGGCCCAGGTGCAGGGAAGACTGAGAACCGGGCTCTGGAGCCCATGCTCTGACCACCTGGCTGGACACAGCTCTCCACCCAGCCCACCCGGCAGAGTGGGGGCAACCTCACACAGGGCAGTGTTAAAGCTTTCCTTCCTTCGAGGGTGAGAACGCTGGGGCTTAGCAGGGGGACTTGCCGGGTAACAACACATGGGGGGGTGGGGCCAGAGTCCAGGTCTGAACTAGAATCCAGGCTTTCCTCCCCAGCCCAGCAGCTTTGCAGCTGTCCCACACTGCCACCTAAGGACACGAAGCATTGCATGCCTTGCTGCAGCCCAGAAGTGTGTGGGCTGTAGGCAAGGTGTGGGCCACTCGGAGGCCATTTGTACAGTCGTGGTGGGCTCTGGCCCCCCCGTGCTGCCGTGACTTGTATTCATCTGTTCGTGTGAGAACAATCACTGTTGGCTCACACACCACCGGTGAGGATGCAAATCAGGCCAGCCGCCCGGAAAAGCCATGGGACGGTGCCTACTAATGATGGGCTTGTGCATCCCACTCAACAGAACGATTCGACCACCTTTGCCCCCGCAGTACACCCCGGAGCAGTGGGTCGCAACCCTGGACGCACATTCAAACCACTTGGAAGCTTCTGGAACCACTGGTGTTTACCTCCTGATCAGTCCACTTGAAATCTTTCAAGATTTCAGAAAATCTTAAAATCTTAGGAAATTAATTAAGAATCTTTGAGGGTGAGGCACTGGTGTGATTGTAAAGCTTCCAGGTGGTTTTATCTTCGGCCACGTTGAGAAGTGATGGCCTCCAGAATCCCGCCATGCAGGTAGGCGTGAGGAGGCCCATGCAGTAGGCTCACTGAAGTGCTGTTTGCAGAAGCAAGAAAGGAGATGCAACCTAAGTGTCCATCAGCATAGGAACAGCTTGGAAAAAGATAAGAAATAATAAAATGCTATACAGAAGCTCCGAGAAATTAGCAAGATCTATATGTATCAGCAAGGACTGGTCTCAGAAACACATAGCCGAGTGAAAAAAATCAAGTTGCGAAATACGCATTACAGCATGGTGTATCACTGGCTTTTTAAAACAATACTAAAGGGCGTACAGATGTATGTACAAGTATTTTAAGGCCCTTAAGGATACAAACCACATTCATAATAGTGAGGGTGGGAAGTAGGGATGGTGGCTAAAGGGACTTTAGTTTTGTATTCTTCTTTGAGGAGGAGAATGTATATTTTATCTTTTTAAAGATTTTATTTATTATTTATTTGTGAGAGAGAGAGAGCACAAGCAGGGGGGAAAGGCAGAGGGAGAGAGAGAAGCAGACTCCCCGCTGAGCAGGGAGCCAGACGCGAGGCTCAATCCCAGGACCCTGAGACCATGACCTGAGCCGAAGGCAGCGGCTTAACCGACTGAGCCACCCAGGCACCCCGAGAATGTATCTTTTTTTTTTTTTTTTTTTAAGATTTTATTTATTTATTTGACAGAGAGAGACACAGCGAGAGAGGGAACACAAGCAGGGGGAGTGGGAGAGGGAGAAGCAGGCTTCCAGCGGAGCAGGGAGCCCGATGCGGGGCTCGATCCCAGGACCCTGGGATCATGACCTGAGCCGAAGGCAGACGCTTAACGACTGAGCCACCCAGGCGCCCCCCGAGAATGTATCTTTTAAACAAGCAATTACAATTGATTCTAGGGTTGGGGGTACTAGGCAACGTTATGGAATCATCTGGAAGCATCCTCAGGCACATCTGCTGGTTAATGCAGGTGGTTGGCTAAGACTTCCAGTGGTCTATTATCCAGAACACCTATAGGAACCTCTCCAGGAAGTCTCTCCATGTGGGTTAATATGGGCTTCCTCACACCCTGGGATTGGGCCCCAAGAGAAGACAGAAGTGTATGGCAATATTACGCTCCAGCCTCAGAGGTCACAAAGCATTCACTTCTGCTGTACTCTCTGGATGGAAGCAGTCACAAAGGTATGCCTAAATTCAAGGAGACAGGACATAAGTCCCACCCCCCCTCAGTGGGAGGAATGTCAAGGTCACCTTGTAAGAAGAGCCTGTGGGACGAGAGACAGTGTTGCCGCCATCTTCGGAAAATGTAACCTGCCACGCTAATCTCTCCTTGGGGCAGAAAGGTGGGTGGCGTCAGACAGGGCCTCCTGGAAATGAGACACCTGAGCTGCCACCTAAAGGACAAGGAGCCAGCCTGGCAAAGGACAAGAAAGGTCATTCTGTGCAAAGGAAATAAGGTCCAAGTCCTAAAGTAAAAAACGAGGTCATGAACGGCATGGAAGCTCGGTTGCTGAGTTGGGCTGGAGGAAGTGGTGAAAGACTAAGCTGAGAAGTGGGTGGGGGCCAGGCGGTGCGGGATGATGCTGAGGGTTTTGGTCTTTTATCCTCAAGATATCGGGAGTCCCTAACGTGTGTAGAGCAGGGGATTTTCACCTTCACAGGGTAACCTCCCAGGGTTAGGGGGTGAAGGAGGAGAATAAGGGAAGAAGGAGAGAGGCCAACGAGGCAGCCACTGTGGTTACCAGGCGAGAGGAGATGGTGGCAGTGGAGGTGGAGAGAACTGGACAGAGCCTAGAGATGCTCTGGAGGCAAAATTGATGGATTTGGTGACAGATTCTATGTGAGGAGTAAGGAGTCCAAGAATATGTCCCTCAACTAGGCAGCTTCTAGCCCCCTGGGGTCCAGGCTTGGTGGCCCAATCCTAGGTCTGCATCTTTCCACATTTTCCCTGGTCCAGCACCCTCTGGATCAATACAACTCTGGCCAAAGAAGAAGCCTTCTCTAACAAAAAGAAGGATCCTGAAGTTCAGCCTACCTCAGATCAAATACCAAAATGATCCTCTTGGCTCACCACATCCAAGTCCCCTGTGCCCCAAAACTCATTACCCTACCACGGCACCTGGTGACAATTAGTGGGAAATTGT
Organism: Phoca vitulina; assembly: GCF_004348235.1. Classification (NCBI taxonomy): domain Eukaryota; kingdom Metazoa; phylum Chordata; class Mammalia; order Carnivora; family Phocidae; genus Phoca; species Phoca vitulina. The sequence continues at coordinate 132,567 of NW_022589812.1, forward strand.
GTAGACAGCTCCTGATTGGATGTAATTTCCTTGACCGGGAGCATCGTAAATCAATTACTCTGAGGAACTCAACTTCAACATCTTGACATTCCTCCCTCCATGACGGTGCCCCCTTCTTTCTGCACATCTTTCTTTCTTCCCAATGAATAAACTGTGAGCTGTTTGTTTACAGGGACTAGAATATTCTCATTAGTGATTAAAGAAGCAGTTCTGCTCACCTCGTTAGCAGTGAGTTAGCAGTGATTTCCACAGGGATGGGATTATTAGGTTGAGACTGAGTCCCCAAATCCCCCACCCCCTGCCAATCAGGTATTGGTCCCAGATATTGCCCAAGGAGTGGAGTGTCACACCCTGGGTCCTGGGGACCCTCAAAGCCAGACCCTCTCAGAACAGAACTCCCAAACATCAGCCATATTGGACGCGTTGCTTCAGCCCACAGCTCTGAAGCATGAACCCTCATCCATGACTCCCTCATTCAAGAAGAAATACTGAGCGCCTACTCTGTGCCAGGCACTGTTCCAGAATCCCATGCCCTCACAGAGCTTTCATTCCTGTGGAGAAAGACACACAAGAAACAGAAATATATGGTATGAATATGGCAAGAAGTCCTGTGGGGAAACTTCTTTTATTTTATTTTTTTTAAATATTTTATTTATTTATTTGCCAGACAGAGAGAAAGAGAGCACAAGCGGGGGGAGCGGCAGGCACTGAGCAGGGAGCGCAACGCAGGACTCAATCCCAGCACCCTGGGATCATGACCTGAGCCAAAGGCAGACGCTTAACCGACTGAGCCACCCAGGCATCCTCTGTGGGGAAACTTTTAGATGCAGAAGTGGATAAGGATATCCAGGAGTGGAAGAAGGAGAAGGAGCACTGCAAATTTAGACATGTCATCAGGGACAGTCTTGTTGAGAAGGGGACCTCTGAGAAAACCTGCAGGAAGTGAGGGAGGATATCATAAGGATGTCTGGGAAGAGCATTCCAAGCAGAGGAGAGAGAGCACAGGCAAATGTCTTGAGGCAGGAGGGAGCCTGGTGTGTTGGAGCCACCCCAAGGGCCAGTGCAGCCAGGAAGAAGGATGGAGAGGAGAGTAATAAGTAGTGAGAGGGTCAGAGAAGCAATGCAGAGCTAGAGGGCATGGGGCCTTTTAGGCCAGTGAGAAGATATGGCGTTGAGCCTAAAGGAGATGGGAAGTCACTGGATGCTCAGAATATCACTCCAGCAGTGGCCGCTGCTGCTGTTGATAATGATGGTTGTGATGGGCTTTCTTGTTTTCATATTGGAGTTTGGGTTTTCTTTTTTTTTTAAGATTTATTTATTTATTTATTTGAGAGAGAGAAAGAGAGAGAGAGAGACTGTAGGTAGGGGGAGGGGCAGAGGGAGAGACTCTTCAAGCAGACTCCCCACTGAGTGCAGAGTCTGAAGTGGGGCTTGAGCTCACAGCCCATGAGATCATGACCTGAGCCAAAACCAAGAGTTGGACAGTTAACCGACTGAGCTACCCAGGTGCCCCTTCTTTTTTTTTTTTTTTTTTATGTTTTGCCTAGCATCTAAGTCTTCCTCCTGTACCCTGGTGGCTCCTCTGGGAGGTCCCCATTTTAAAGAGCTTTGGGCTCTGATCTACCTCAAATGAATTTTAAGATATTCTCCTGGAGATTACCACATTTATTTGGTGACTTCTGGCCCCACTGTGTATATCACTGCCTCCTGTGCAAATTTTGCATTCATCTTCCTTTTATAAAGAAAAAACTTTATCTCCTTCTGGTTTTCAGTTGAAATAGGAACTGCTGGTACTTTCCAACTCCAAACCAAAATCTGGAACTTCCTGTGGTCCCGACTGAGTGCCACTTCCCTTCTCCCACTTACCCCCTGCACCCCTTTATACAGGCCCACAGATGAGTGCCCCTGACCAGGGCCTTCTCATTGTCAGCTCCTCTCTCCTGGGATCTTGGGTCTGCATCTCAAGTTTAGGGTGTCCCCTGCCAGTTCCTCACCCCAAGGTCCCGTGGGATCCAGCACCAGCTTGCAGTCCTAGCCAATAAGCTCCTCTCCCGTAGCACACACCTACCTCACCACTTCCCTTCTTCTAGAATAGGTATGTGAGACTGGATGAATCCTATACTGAAAAGAACCCAGTGCCAAGTCAGCCACGCCCGGGGTTCAAATCTCAGCTCTGACCCAGTAAGCTCTGTGGCCTCAGGCAAGTTACTTCACCTCTCTGTGCCTGCCTTTTCAAACCACTACTCTGCATTCACAGCTGGGTCTTGATACTCCAACAGGCCCCAAGTCAGACCACATAATTCCTAGATTTCCTGATTTTACATGCCAGGCAAAGAGAAAGAGTCTTTACCTGCCCCACTCCGCCTTGTTCCTAGCAGGCTCCAGGACCCACAGGCAGCATCCCTTAGCATAAGATCTAAGTCAATTAACTGAGAAGAAGAGAAGCAAAGTGATCATTGAGATGCTTGGTCTTCAAGCAGCCCTGCCTCAGAGGTGGCTAAGAAAAGAAAGCACATTTGTCTGAGGTCTTGGACCTCTTGTGAGTCAACAAAGACACCTAATCCAGCCCAGGTAGATGCAGAAAGCCTTCCACAGGAGGCTTGGGGCTGGCCAAGCAATGAGAGGAGGGGGCTTACAGATAAGCCATGTGCTAGGAGGGCCTGGAGGTCAGAGGGCACTAGCTTTCTAAGAGACGAATCTTTTCTCAAGGCTGCAGATACCTGCTAATCATGATAACAGACTCCTGAATCTGGACCCGCCACATGCCCTGTCCTCTCCCCTAAATGCCAGACCTAGGCCTGTGGAGGTTTGACTTGGTATCATAAACTCAAAGTGATCAAAGCCAACTCTTGATGTTCTTTCTCCCGCACTTTCCCTCTTTCTCAGGTCAAACATCTGACTACAGAGCATGTGCATTTAATCACCCCACGTGAGTTTCCAGGGGGCTTGCTGCCAGCTGACACCCGAGCTTCAAAGAATCCCTGTCCTCCAGGGATAGGACTGGCAGAACGGATGGAGAAGGACGTGGTGTGGCTGGGGCAAATCAGCAAATGGGAGGTGAGAGATGGTGGGCAAAGCTATGAGCAACGGGGAGTATGAGGGCATCAGGTGATCTGACATGTGATCCCTCCCAGGACACTCCCCACAAGCCTCCTTAGAGTCCATTAGACTCACAGAAGCCTAGTGTGAATTGTGTGAATAAAGTTTTTGTGGTTGTTGTTGTTAAAAAAAAAATTGGCGGGGTGGAGCACCTGGGTGGCTCAGATGGTTAAGCGTCTGCCTTCGGCTCAGGTCATGATCTCAGGGTCCTGGGATCGAGTCCCGCATCGGGCTCCTTGCTTAGCGGGGAGCCTGCTTCTCCCTCTGCCTGCCACTCCCCCTGCTTGTACTCTCCCTCTCTCTCTCTCTGGCAAATAAATAAAAAAAATCTTTTAAAAAAAAATTTTTTTTTAAGAATGTGATTTGCTGTAATGTATGGTGATTAACATAACATAATAATAAAAAAAAAATGTGATTTGCTGCACGTCAGAGGCAGCCCACCAGGAAACAGAGCCCCAGGGGCACAAAAAGTCAGGAGTTAGCAGAAATCCTACAGAGGCCCCGGAGACCTTCTCAGAAATGGGATAGAGGTGGGGGCAGGAGAAGGGACCTTCAGGGAAAACTTTTTGAGATCACAAGGCACAAAAAGTTCCCCAGATGACATCTGGTTTACATTAAAAAGTAAAGGGGCAGGATATGGTAACAATAGAAATAGGGTAATAATATTAGAAATGCTAGAAATGCACGACAGATAGGCCCAAAGTCTTTACAATCATCTAGAAGGATAAAAGCAACCTTGACATTTAGTAAAAGGTCCTATCAATTATTCTCATATGTATGTGTGTGTATATATATGATATACATCAGTGTGAATATGTGTGTGCATGTCTGTCAGTATGTATGATATATATCGGTACGTATGTATGCATATGCATATACATGTATATTATATATATGATACATATCAGCATGTGATATGTATCTGATACATATCAGTATGCATGATATATACCAATGTGTATATGTGTATATATATATGTATATATCAGCATAGATGTATGTATATAGATATCAGTACATATGTGTATATAGTGTGTATTATATATACCAATGTGTATTTGTGTATACACATATGTATATCTGTATATGAATATCAGCATATCAGTGTGTATGTGTATATATATATATGTCGGAGTATATGTGTACATGTGTATGTATACATATACATGTATCTCAGCATATGTGATATACAACATTGCGTGTGTATACATCAGTGTGTGTATATATACACGAATATGTATATATGTATCAGCATGTATGATAAATATCAGCATATGTGCATATATAATATATATCAGTGTGCATATCTATGGGTGTGTATACATGTATATGTATATCACCATGGATGATATATATCAGTAGAATAATGTCTCCAACTTCTTTCCTTAGAAATGTTTCTTCACCAAAACCTAAAATAGATACAAACCATCAAATTCAAACCTCTGATGTTTCTGGGGTTTCTCACAGGCCTGGGGTTTCCTTCAATTTCAAGGCTTAACTAGACTTTGCAGAAGGGTGGACCGGCCGGTGCTTCCCTTGGATACAGAGAGGACACTGAGCCCTCGCCCGGATGACTGCAGCGTTCAGCAGTTTTCAGTTCCTGTGAAGGGAGAGGTGGGACTGAGGGCCAGGGTAGAAACACAGACTGGGAGCTAGCACCTAAGCCTCACCACGGACCTGAGAGGTACATGGTTTACTATCCCATTTTACAGATGAGGAAACAAGCCCAGAAGGCACAGGTGTGCTACATGAGGGCTGTTGGGGGCTGGGGGTGGGGGGGATATTTGCAGTGGAGTGCCAGCTTAGTGAGGAGAGGGACTACAGGTGTCTGTCTTATTCATTGCACCATCTCCAGAGCCTGGCACAGGTGCTCAAGAATATTTGTTGGATGGATGGATGGACAGATGGGTGGATGGACTGGGTATACCAACTACTCCTGCCCTCCAGACCGAGCTTCAAAGAATCCCTGTCCTCCAGGGATAGGACTGGCAGAACGGATGGAGAAGGACTCTCTTTTGTCTCAAGGCCAGTGAGAGTCCACTTTCCTTCCTCCTACCTCCTACCTCCTCCCCTCCGTGGCTAGCAAGTGCTCTACCCCAGCACCTCCCACGCCCTCTCCTGGTTGCTCTTGAGCACCTGAGCCAACATTCCGGGACATTTGCGGTGACGTGCTGCCACCTATAGGGAGTACTGTGGTACTGCAGAGAGGAGCCCCGTCTGATTTAGATCCTAAAGAGTCCTCACATATGCTTACGTTATGAAGAGAAACGGAAGCCTGAAAAGGCGCTGGGCAAGGACTTGGCAAAGCCTATGCTAAACTGGGGGCTGGTTTAGGCTTAGAATCCTCCTTTGGGGGCGCCTGGGTGGCTCAGTCGTTAAGCGTCTGCCTTCGGCTCAGGTCATGATCCCAGGGTCCTGGGATAGAGCCCCGTTATGTAACAGGCTCCCTGCTCAGCGGGAAGCCTGCTTCTCCCTCTCCCACTCCCCCTACTTGTGTTCCCTCTCTTGCTGTCTCTCTCTCTGTCAAATAAATAAATAAAATCTTAAAAAAAAAAAAAAAAGAATCCTCCTTCGAAGGGAAAAAACACTGGGCTATTTGAGGTATGTTCGGTAGGGAGTGCAGACAGGTCAGGTGGAACAGGAAAGGGCTGCAGAGGGAGTGACCAGGGGCAGGAAGGCGAATCTGTCCGGGAGTCACTTGTTTCACTTGAAAACAACCCTCCAAGGTGTGTGTCCAGTTAGCATTATTACTTTAAAAAGGAAAGGGGATTTGTAGAGGCCATTTGGAAAGTCCCAGAACGTAAGAGCTAAATAAACAGGCCTTGGAAAACAGGAAGATCCCAGCCAGCGGCACCCAGGGGCTCTCTCAAGATTCCCTGGAGGTGTCTCTACATGAGAAACACATCCCTGCAGTGGAGACTGTCCAGGCCAGCCTGGATTATGTGGCCAGCTGGAAGGTGGAGTCCCATGACTGGCAGGCCCAGAACTGCAAAGTGTCAGATAAAAGTCACTGCCCCCAAGGAAGGATGCTGAACCCAAAGGGCACAGCTGTCCCTATTTCCCAACAGTCTCAGAGGAGTTTTGAGGTGGCTGGTGTCGTCAGTCAGGTTCTTGTAGGTTGCAAGGAAGAGAAACATTCTCAGGTTTCATTAGGAGACTGGGAAGACCAAAGTCTTAGCCACCCAACCTCCTAGAGGCTGGAACAGCAGCAGTAGCTCTAGTCACTGGATGCACGCAGCTCTGTAACTCAGCGGCAACACTCTTGGACGCCCCTCATCGGGGCAGCCCAGGCCCCTATGCTGGGGCTCCACTATCCTGGTGACTCAGCACCTCTGGGTCTTGGCCTATTCCTCTGCTGTCCCCACTCTGCTCTCTGTCTCAATTTCTGCTGATTCAGAGTTCCTGCTAATTCATGGCTCCTCCTCACCCATAGCTTATGTTGACTTAAGGCTTCTCAGAACTTTCCTTCTCCATGTCTTGCTGCTTCTGCCCCCAATATCGATACTAAACTTTCCTCTACGTCTCATACTCAAATTCAGCAAAAGAACTGTTGGTGGGAATGCAAACTGGTGTGGCCACTCTGGACAACAGTATGGAGATTCCTCAAAAAGTTAAAAAATAGAATTACCCTACAATCCAGCAATTGCCCTACTAGGTATTTACCCAAAGGATACAAAAATTCGGATTCGAAGGGATACATGTACCCCGATGTTTACATCAGCATTATCAACAAGAGCCAAACTATGGAGAGAGCCCAAATAGCCATCGACTGATGAATGAATAAAGAAGATGAGGTATAGGGGCACCTGGGTGGCTCTGTTGGAGTCCAACTCTTGATTTTGGCTCAGGTCATGATCTCAGGGTCCTGAGAACGAGCCCCGCATCAGGCTCTGTACTCAGTGGGGAGTCTGCTTGAGGATTCTCTCTCTCCCTCTGCCTCTTCCCCTACTCTCTCTCTCTAAAACAATTTTTTTTAAAAAGGTGTGGTGTATATATACAATGGAATATTACTCAGCCATCAAAAAGAATGAAATCTTGCTGTTTGCAATGACATGGATGGAACTAGAGTGTATTATGCTAAGTGAAATAAGTCAGTCAGAGAAAGACAAATACCATATGATTTCACTCATATGTGGAATTTAAGAAAGAAAACAGATGAACATACGGGAAGGGGAAAAAGAGAAAAAGGAGAGGGGGGAAACAAACCATAAGTGACTCTTAACAATAAAACAAACTGAGGGTTGATGGAGGGAAGTGAGTGGGGGATGGGCTAGACAGGTGGTGGGCATTAAAGAGGGCGCTTATTGTGATGAGCACTGGGTGTTGTAAGGAAGTGATGAATCACTGAAGTCTACTCGAGAAACCAATATTGCACTAACAAGATGTTAACTAACAAAATGTAAATTTAAAAGAATAGAACAACAGCAACAAAAAAAAAAATTCATCAAAAGAAAGGATCAGAACTGTTCAGCTGGTCCCCAGTCTCCCTGTGGGTTGGATTTCTCACATGGGGCTGCCTCACAGTCCTCCAACCAACCTAGATGTTGTCTACCCTTAAGGTGGGTGTCCACTCCTGTCCAATCAGCTGCATCCTGGGTCCTAAGGTGCAAAGTGGGGTAACTGCAAGTAAAGAACTCTCCGAGGGGGCTGTGGGTGTGGCCAGTCTGCAGACGTAACAGGCTCCTGCACAAGCCAGCTTGTATGTGACAGGACCAGGGTTTGAGCCCAAGTTCTCCGGTCCCAAGTCTTTCTCACCTGAGTACACAGGCTGTCCTGCCTTGCGAGGTCAGGAAAAAAATAACAACTAACATTGATTGAATCCTGTAAGCCAAGCATCATTCTATAACTTTATACTGATTATCTCAATTAACCCCGACCGCAATCCCTCTTTAACTGTGCCCATTTCATAGAAAGGAAAACTCATTTAGAAAGGTTAAGTAACAGGCTCAAAGTTGTACTCCTAGTAAATGGCAAAAATTGATTTGAACCCAGGCGTGTTTGGATTTGTAAAGGAAGAGGGGCAGGAAGACAGAGAGACTTTTGCTGGTAGGAAGCTAAGAACTACCAAGATTTGCACCTTCCAATATGGAAGCCACTGACTGAATGTGGCTACTGAGCCCTTGTTATGTGGCCAGTCCAAAGTGGTGGGCCATAACTATAAAACACACACCAGATTTCAAAGATTAGTTACAAAAAAAAAGAATGTAAAATCTCTCATTGATCATGGTTTACATTGATTACGTCTTTAAATACTATTGTGGACATTCTGAGTTAAATATATTAGTAAAATTAACTTTACCTGTTTCTTTTTTTCCTTTTATTTTTTATTTTTTTTAAGTTTCTTTTTTTATTTAAGTAATCTCAAAACCCCACGTGGGGCTCAAACTCCTGGCCCTGAGATCAAGAGCCACACTCCTCCACCTGAGTCAGCCAGGTACCCCTCTTTTTTCTCTTTTTAAACTGTTTTTGTTGATCTATAATTCACATACCATACAATTCACCCATTTAAAGTGTGTAACTTGCGGCACCTGGCTGGCTTAGAGGAGCATCTGACTCTTGATCTTGGAGTCATGAGTTCGATCCCCACATTGGGTGTAGAGCTTACTTAAATAACTGAGGGGCACCAGGGTGGCTCAGTCAGTTAAGCATCTGACTTAGATTCAGGCCATGATCCCGGGGATCATCGGGCTCCCTGCTCAGCGGGGAGTCTGCTTCTCCCTCTCCCTCTGCTCTTCCCCCAACTCCCGCTCTTGCTCTGTCTCTCAAATAAATAAATAAATATATTTTTTAAAAAACTTTTAAAAAAGTGTGTGACTCACTCATTTTTAGTACATTCACAAAGCTGTACAACCATTACCACAATCAATTTTAGAACATTTTCATCACTTCAAAAAGAAACCAGGTACTCATTAGCAGTCACTCCCCATTTCCTTTTTCCCTCAGCCCTTGGCCACAACTATTCTACTTCCTGTCTCTGTGGATTTGCCTGTTCTGGACATTTCATAGAAGTGAAATCATACAATACAGGGTCTTTTGTGTCTGGCTCCTTTCACTCAGCATGTTTTCACAGTTCATCCATGGTATAGCAGATGTCAGTACTTCATTTCTTTTTATTGCCAAACAATATTCCCTTGTCTGGATAGATCACATTTTGTTAATCTGTTCATCATTTGGTAAACATGTGAGTTTTTTCCATATTTTGGCCATTTTGAGTAATGCTCCTATGAACAGTCATGCGCAAGATTTTGTGGAGACCTACGTTTTCATCTCTCTTGGTCTTGTTACTTTTCTAAATACAGTGATCAGAAAATGTTTAAACTACACGTATGGCTGACATTATATTTCTCTTGAAGGGCACAGACCCCGATCTTTCACCCTTGTTCTGATGAAAGTTGAAATACACAGACACTGGAAATGTTCTACCACAGCAGAGCTGCCTTAAGCTAACTCGGACCTTAACCCGCCCCCATCAAAGCTAGGGGGTTCCCAGCTTGGCAAGGGGATAGCCAAGTACTGAGGCAGTTTCTGTCAGTCTGGGGACTGCCAAACAGTCCCAATTCCAGGAACCCAACAATAACTCAGTCAGTTCTGCAAGCTCAACATGAGCAACAGAGGCACTTGAGGTGGTTGATAATGGGCAACCTTCTGTTACAGAATGCTGGTTATCTAACAAGTAAGATAGATCCCAGGGTGATTTGCCTATGAAAACAGCCAGGCTCTGCTTCATGTGCACCAATTTCCCCATGAAGCACCAAGACTGACTTTCTGGGTGGCCTGACTTTCTGGGTGGCCTAGATGCCTTGGTACCCAGTTAAAAATAACAATGGTTACAATAATTTGTTAACAGATACACAAAGAGAAAGAGGTAAATTATGAAAGCAAAAAATAAAAAGGGCAGTTTTTGTATGCAATCAAAGTTTAAGTTGTTATTAGCTTAAAAGAGACAGTTATAAGTATAAAGATGGTTACAAGTATATCATATAAACCTTATGGTAATCACAAAGAAAAAAACTATAGTAGATACAAAAAAGAAAAAGAAAGGAATCAAAGCATACCACTATACTAAAATCATCCATTCACAAAGGAAGGCAGCAGGAGAGGAAGAAAGGTACAATAGAACTACAAAAAAAAAAAGAAAGAAAGAAAAAGAAAACAAGATGGCAATAATAAGTCCTTACCTATCAATAATTACTTCAAATGTACAGGGATTAGATTATCCAATCAAAAGGAACAGAGTGACAAAATGGATTTAAAAAAAAAAAAAGACCCAATAGATGCTGCCTACTCACTCACTTAAGCCTTAAAGACACATATAAGCCACAAGTGAAGAGATGGAAAAAGATATTCCATGCAAATGGAAACTAGAAGAGCAGAGTAGTTATACTTACATCAGACAAAATAGACTTCTAAGTAAAAAGAAGGCCATTGTATAATGATAAAGGGGTCATTCATCAAGAAGATATAATGAGGGGCGCCTGGGTGGCTCAGTCGTTAAGCGTCTGCCTTTGACTCGGATCATGATCCCAGGGTCCTGGGATCGAGTCCCACATAGGGCTCCCTGCTCAGCGGGAGGCCTGCTTCTCCCTCTCCCAGTCCCCCTGCTTGTGTTCCCTCTCTCACTGTGTCTCTCTCTGTCAAATAAATAAATAAAATCTTTAAAAAAAAAAAAAAGAAGATATAATGACTGTATATATATATGCATTCAACATCACAGCACCTAAATATATTAAGCAAATAGTAACATATCTGAAGGCAGAAATAGACAGCAATGCAACAGTAGTAGGGGGTGTCAATCCTCCGTTTCAACCATGAATAGATCATCCAGATAGAAAATCAAAATGAAATACTGGACTTGAACTACACTTTAGACCAGATGGACCTAACAGACACCTACAGAATACTCCATCCAATAGCAATAGAACACACACTCTTCTCAAGTGCAGATGAAACATTCTCCTGGATAGGTCAAATATTAGGTCACAGATCAAGTCTTCACAAAATTTAAGAAGACTGAAGTCAAATCAAGTATCTCTTCCAACCATAATAGTATGAAACTAGAAATCAGTAAAAGTGGGAAAGTTGGAAAATTAACAAATATATGGAAATTAAACAATACTCCTAAACAACCAATGGGTCGAAGAAACTAAAAGGAAAATCGAGAAATATCTTGAAACAGGGATGCCTGGCTGGCTCAGTCAGTACAGCACGTGACTCTTGATCTCCCGGTCATGAGTTTGAGCCCACACTGGGTGTAGAGATTACTTAAATAAATAAGTAAACTTAAAAAAAACAAACAAAAATGGAAATGCAACATACCAAAACTTACAGGATTCAACAAAAGCAGTTCCAATTAAATGGCTACATTAAGAAAAAAAGAACAACCTCAAATAACTTTACAACTCCTAGAACTAGAAAAAGAAGAGTAAGAAAAAGCGAGAGAGGACTCAAATAAATAAAATCATAAATGAAAGAGAAGATATTACAATGCAGAAATAGAAAGGATCAAAGAGACCACTGTGAACATTCATATGCTAACAAACGGGGTTAACTAGAAGAAACAGATAAATTCCTAGAAACATACAACCTATCACAACTGAACCATGAAGAAATAGAAAATCTGCAGATCTCTAAGTAGTAAAGAGACTGATCAGTAATCGAAAATCACTCAAGAGGGGCGCCTGGGTGGCTCAATCGGTTAAGCATCTGCCTTCAGCTCAGGTCATGATCCCAGGGTTCTGGGATAGAGCCCCACATCAGGCTCCCCGCTCAGTGGGGAGTCTGCTTCTCCATCTCTCTCTGCCCCCCCCACCACTCGCGTTCTCTCTCTCTCAAATAAATAAATAAAATCTTTAAAAACAACAACAAAAAACTCTCAACAAAGAAAAACCCAGGACCAGACGGCTTCAATAGCAAATTCTACCAAGAACTTAAAGAATTAAAACACCAATTCTCCTCAAACTCTTCCCAAAAAACTGAAGAGAAGGAAACACATCCAAACCTATATTTAAGGCCAGCATTATCTTGACACCATAACCAGACAAAGACACTACAAGAAAAGAAAGTTACACTCCAGCATCCCTGATGAGCATAGATTCAAAAATCCTCAATGAAATACAAGCAAACCAAATTCAACAGAACATTATAAGGATCATACAGCATGATCAAGTAGGATGTATCCCTAGCCTGTAAGGATGGTTCAACATACACAGGTCAATCAATGAGATACACCACATTAAAGAATGAAGGATAAAAATCATATGATCATCTCAATAGATGCATTAAAATCATTCAACAACATTCAGCATTCTTTCATGATAAAAGCTCTCAACAGATACCACCTCACACCAGTCAGAATGGCTAAAATTAACAAGTCAGGAAA
>NW_022589812.1:145444-215646 GCF_004348235.1 Phoca vitulina
ATCTAAAACTAATGATGTAATGTATGGGGATTAACATAACAATAAAAAAATTAAAAAAAAAAAAAGCTCTCAACAGATTGGGTATAGAAGAAATATAAGTCAACATAATAATGGCCATACAGGACAAGTCTATAGCTAACATCATACTCAACGGTGAAAAGCTAAAATTTTTCCTCTAAGATTAGGAATAAGGCAAGGATGCCCACTGTCACCACTTCTATTCAATATAGTACTGGAATTAGACAAGAGCAATTAGACAAGAAGAAATAAAAGGCATCCAAATCAGAAGGAAAATTAAGTTGTCTCTGTCTGCAGATAACATGATATTATATATAGAAAACCCTAAAGACCCCACCAAAAAACTGTTAGAATAAATCAATCCAGTAAAATTACAGGATACAAAGTCAATATACAAAAATCAATTGCATTCTATACACTATCAAGAAAACTATCTATATAAAAGAGAAATTAAGAAAACAATCCCAGGGGCACTTGGGTGGCTCAGTCGGTTAAGCTCTTGATTTCAGCTCAGGTCATGATCTCAAGGTCCTCAGATCAAGTCCTGCATGGAGCCCTGCATCAAGTTCCACACTCAGCAGGGAATCTGCTTGAGGATTTCTCTCCCTCTCCCTCTGCCCCTCCCCCCACTCCGCACACTCTCTCCCTCTCTAAAGTAAATAAATAAATAAATCTTTTTTAAAAATCCTTCCCATTTACAATTGCATCAAAACAATAAAATACTTAGGAATATATGTATAATCAAGGAGGTAAAGAACCAGTACATTGCAAATTATAAGACACTGATGAAAGAAACTGAAGAAGACACAAATAAATGGAGAGGTATCTCATGCTCATGGATTGGAAGAATTAATATTCTCAAATGTCTATACTACCCAAAGCAATCTATAGATTTGATGCAATCTCTATCAAAATTCCAAGGACATTTTTCACAGAAATAAAAGAAAGAATCCTAAAATTTGTATGGAACCACAAAAGATCCTGAATAGCCAAAGCAACCTTGAGAAAGAACAAAGCTGGAGGCATCACACTTCCCAATTTCAAACTCCTATTACAAAGCTATAGTAATCAAAAATAGTATGGTACTGGCATTAAAACAAACACAAGACCAACGGAACAGAATAGAGAGTCCACATATACAGTCAACTTATTTTTGGCAATGGTGCCAAGAACACACAATGGGGAAAGGTTTGGGGAAAACTGGATAGCTATATGCAGAAGAATGAAATTGGACTCTTAACCACTCACGAAAATTAATGTGAAATGGATTAAAGATTTAAATGTACCTAAAACTGCAAAACTCCTCCATGAAAACATAGAAAAAAGCTCCTTGACATTAGTCTTGGCAGTGATTTTTTTTGGATAGGACACCCCCAAAGGCAGAGGCAACAAAAGCAAAAAGAAGTGGGACTACATCAAACTAAACAGCTTCTGTGCAGCAAAGGAAACAATCAACAAAATGAAAAGGCAACCTAAAGAATGGGAGAAAATATTTGCCAACTATCTATCTGATAAGGGGTTAATATCTAATATAAGGAGTTCATAAACTCAATAGCAAAAAAAAATTCTGATTTAAAATGGGCAAAGGATCTACATAGACATTTTTCAAAGAAGACATACAGACGGCCAACAGGTACATGAAAATGTGCTCAGCATCACTCATCCTCAGGGAAATGCAAATCAAAACCACACTGAGATATCATCTCACACCGGTCAGAATGGCTGTTATCAAAAAGAGAAGAGAGAACAAATGCTGGTGAGGATGTAGAGGAAAGGGAACCCTTGTTCCCTTGTTGGTGAGAATGTAAACTGGTACAGCCATTACAGAAAACGGTAGGGAGGCTCCTCAAAAAATTAAAAGTAGAACCACCATATGATCCAGCAATCCCGATTCTGGGTATATAGCCAAAGGAAAGGAAATCATTATCTGGAAAAGATACCTATACTCCCAAGTTCACTGCAGCATTATTCACGATGGCCAAAATATGGAAACAACCTAAGTGTCCATCAATGGATGAATGGACAAAAGAAATGTGTTGTATACGTATATATAATGGAATATTATTCAGCCATTAGAAAGAAGAAAATCCTGCCATTTGCAACAACAGGTGGGAGCCTGGAGAGCATTATGGTAAGTGAATAAGCCAAAGATAGATTCTGTATGGTATCACTTATATGTGAAGCCAAAAAAAAAGAAAAAATCAAACTCAGAAACAGAGACTAGAAGAGTGATTGTCAGGACCCCAGGAGCGTATATCAAATCATCATTCTGCATACATGATGGCCTAAGAGGAAGGAGAAGGAAGAAAGCTGGCTGAGTTGCCCCCCAAAACCCTATAATCTGATGGGACAAATGGGACTGAATGGAAAGAAAATTGAGCCTATCTGTGGGCTTCCCAGACATGGCCCTTCAGCTAGTCTGGTTTAAACTCCATCTCAAGGGCAGCGGAGGAGTTTTTTAGTTTGTTTTTTGTTCTTCCTGATTAGTCTGGGCCGAGCATACTGGACCATACACACTGCTCTCTTCTCTTCCTATTCTGTGTCCACTGACCCCAGGCCCCAGCTCTGCTAAAGATGTTGCTTGTGTGACCACATCCGAAGCTGATAAATGGAAGAACAGGTAGGGGGCACAAATCCTTACCCCCAAGCTGGTGAACAGAACTCAAGAATTCACCCCTGGCTTGCAAGGTCAAAGTCTCCCAACGGCCGTTTAGAAGCTCTTAATCCATGAATGAAAGCTTAACTTCCTGCACAGACTAGGACGGCAGGAACAGAAGACTTGAGAAGGATCAACTACTGAGAAAATCCAGACACCCTCCACCAAGGGAAATCCCACTTGTAAAAATAAGAGGATTATTTGGCTGTGAAATTTGCTTAGTAATTGAACGGGAAACGTATTTTGATTCCCAGGGAAAAAGGCAGACACTAAGTAATGCAAATTCCCATTCAGCCAGGAGCCAAATAAGCAGAAAATGTGAATCACTAGATTCTTCCCCCACACACACACACCAGACCCACATTCTATTTCAGGGGAAAGAAACAAAGAAAATCGACATCTCTGACATTTGGATTTTGCTCTAACAAGCAGACTGCTAGAACGGATTGGGGAGGGGGCTGCCCACATTTCCCAGCCTCTACCGGAGAGGCCCCCAGAATCACGCGCAGAGGACCAGCTGTATCCTGTGTGTTCTCCTGTGAACCTCTCAGATCCTTTGAGGGCCAACAGGACAGACTGGCTCTTGATCAGGCACTTAAATATGTGGTCCATGCCCCAGTGGGGGTGAAACACAGGGAGTGAGGGACAGAGAGTAGGGTCAACCCTGCTCCACTTCCACATCTGGAAAATGTGTATAATCACAGTACCTACCTCGTAACGCCGATAGGAACGTTCGGTGAGTTATTACACGAGCAGTGTCTGGAACACAGTATGCAGAGTACGAGTGCGACTATCATCATTGCCATCCCTTTCCCCAGACAAGACAAGGGAAGCTCCAAGGGAAGAAGGCTACAGGCCTACTATCAAGTTGTCAAGCCCTGCCCTCCTCCACACTCGCACTCCCACTCCCACAGCCGCTGTTACCTTCTACAAGCCTGTCCTTCGGATGCCTCAGGAAGTGGGGACACGGCACCTTCTCTCCGCTCTGGGAGCAATCATGCTGGAAGCACAGCTGGGCGTGGACCTCCTCTCCCCGGGCACCTCCCCACCTGCCCACACCCGCACCTCCTCAGCCGAAGCTGGGCGCTCCCGGGGGGCTCTCGGCAGCTTTCCCGTGCCATGCTGCGCTCTCGGCTAAGAGGCTAGACGTGCAACCCCATTCAAACCAGCCCGTGTTGGTACTTTAACGGCGAGACAGAACATTTCAGGCACTATGCCTCAGGGTCACCCCATGTGTATCCACTTATTCTGAACACAGTCCCATCCTCATGGCCCCAAAAGACGTCTTTATCTTTAGTGCAGAAAGGAAGCAAGAGAAAGAGAGCTGGTAATTCAAGATGATTTGGGTTCACTTTTCCTTGACACCATTTCTCTTTTTCCCCTTCACAGAGAAGAAAAAAAGAAATGCTGGCTGTTAAAAAGAACTTACACAACATAGTAGTATTCACTTATTTAAAAAAATATATTTTTTGAGGACCTTTGATGTGCCAGATGCTGTCCCAAGTTCGGGACTCCTGCTGACGGGAGCGGGTCTGCCCGGTTTAAAAGAATCCTTACAATACTTACAACGAACATTTCTTGTTATCTGAGGATTTGCTGCCCATGTAATTTGAATTACCATTAATAGTGACTCATCATCTCACCAGCCCGCTGCCCTACTGGCTCCCAGGGGTCTACACTTTCTGCAGAGTGCTCTCGTATTTCTGGGAGTCCCCAAGTGGTGCCTCACCTATGGTCACAAAGGAGCCCTGCTCCATCAGGAAGCATCTGCTCCAGGAGGGGCTGCCTTGGATGCCCTGAGGACCTTCTGGTATCAGGTCCCACAGCAATCTAGGAGAGCGGGAGAGGATGATTCTCTCTCCTCTTGTGTGTCTTACACTCTGTCAGAGGGATCCCTAATGGGACTTATAAACTTTAGAGAAATAGACTTTCAAAGTTTACATCCAACCCCTCTGGTCCAGGAACAGATCTGGGAATGCCTCCAACAAGGGCTGCACCAAACGACAAGGCCAAACTCAGGAATACCCCTTTTCTTGGATTAACAGGGCTGTCTGGTTCTTTCTTAGGCCTCTTCATGGTCCCGCCTCCCTGCCATTTGTCCGACATATTAAGACACATTTAAATCCCACTCAGAGGGGACCCCAAATATACCTGTAAAAAAAACTTCACTTCCAAGAACATCACCAGACCTCACCCCTCTTTGCGGCAGGGTGGGAGACATCCACATTTTCAGGCTGTGCAGCACTTTTTTTTTATTGAGGTAAAATTCACATAACATAAAATTAACCATTTTAAAGTGTACAATTCAGTGGCATTTAGCACATTCACAATGTTGTAAAATCATCATTTCTATATTCCAAAACATATTCGTATCCCAAAGGGAAACCCATACCCATTAAGCAGGCATCCCCATTCCCCCCTCTTCCCAGCCTGCCATAACCACGAGTCTGCTTTCTGTCTCTATAGATTTACCCATTCTGGATGGCTCATATAAATGGAATAATACAATGGGTGACCTTTTGAGTCTGGCTCCTTTCACTTGGCATGTTTTTGAGGTTCATCCACATTAGAGCATGCATCAGTGCTTCTTCCCTTTTTGGGGCTGAAGTGATACTCCACTGTGTGGACAGACCACATTCGGATCATTCATTCATCATGTGACGGACGTTTAAGTCAGTCCCACATTTTGGCTCTATTGTGAACAGAGTGTATACAAATGAACATTTGTATACAAGTATTTGTTTGAATACACACCTTCAACTCTTTGTATAGATACAAAGAACGTGCCTCAGACTATGTACCTCAGAGTAGATTGTTGGGTCATACGGTAATTCCATGTTTAACCACACTGTTTTCCACCATGGCTGCACCATGTCACATTCCCAGCAGCAACGTCTGAGGGTTCCAATTCCCCCACATTCTCACCAACACTTGTTTTCTTTCCATTTTTTTATGATAGCCATCCTATTGTGAAGTGGTATCTCGCTGTGGCTTTGACTGACATTTCCCTCACAATTATTGATGTTGAGCATCTTTTCGTGTGCTTATTGGCCATTTGTACTATGTCTCCTTTGGAGAAATGTCTATTCAAATCCTCTGCCCATTTTTTAATTACCTTACCTTTTTGTTGTTGAGTTATGACAGCCCATTATACATTCTGGATACGAGGCACTTATCAGATACATGGTTTGCACTATCTTTCCCCATTCTGTAAGCTGTCTCTTCACTTTCTCGATAGTATCCTTTGATGTATGAAGGTTTTCAATTGTGATATAGTCAAGTGTATCTATTTTATTGTTGTTGCGCTTTTGGTGTCATATCTAAGAATCCACTGTCAAATTCAAGGTCATGAAAACATATCGTATTTTCTTCCAAGAGTTTATTAAGTTTTAGCTCTTACATTTAGGTCTTTGATCCATTCTGAATATTAATTTTTGTATACGGTGTGAGTTCAAGGTTCAACTTTCTTTTTCTTTCTTTTTTTTTTTTTTAAGATTTTATTTATTTATTTTACTGAGAGAGACACAGTGAGAGAAGGAACACAAGCGGGGGAGTGGGAGAGGGAGAAGCAGGCTTCCCACGGAGCAGGGAGCCCAATGCAGGGCTCGATCCCAGGACCCTGGGATCATGACCTGAGCCGAAGGCAGACACTTAACGACTGAGCCACCCAGGCGCCCCAAGGTCCAACTTTCTTTTGCCCATGAATACCCACTTGTCTTGGCACGTGTTGAAAAGACTATTCTTTCTCCATTAAATAGTTTTGGTACCCTTATCAAAATTTGACCATAGATGTATGGTATTTGTGTGTTTCTAGACTCTCACTCTATTCTATTGATCTAGGTTTGTCTTTATTGCTTCTGGGACTCCCATTTATGCATGTTACATGCTTGATGGTGTACCACGGGTCTCAGGCTCTGACCACTTTCTTCATTCTTCTCTCCTTCTGCTCCGCAGGCTGAATCATCTCAATTGACCTGTCTTTAAGTTCAGGGGTTCCTTCTCTTGCCTGCACAAATCTACTGCTGAGCCCCTCTAGTGAATACATTTTTCATTTCAGTTATTATACTCTTCAGTTCCAAAATTTCTATTTGGTGCCTTTTCTATATTCCTCTCTCTTTACTGATACTCTGTATATGCTGAGACATTGTTCTCCTGGTTTCCTTTAGCTCTTTGAGCATATTTAAAACCATTAGTTTAAGGTCTTTGTTTAGTAAGTCCAATAACCTGGGCTGCCTCATGGACAGTTTCTATATTTTTCTTTTTTCTCTGTGTAAGGCCATAATTTCTTGTTTCTTTGAACAGCTTATGATTTTTGTTGTTGTTGAATACTGGCTATTTTGAATACGTGGCAACTCTGAAAGTCAGATTTTCCTTCCTCTCAGGGTTTACTGCTGCCTATTATGGGTGACTGGTACTTGCTTGCTTATAGACTTTCCTCAACTATTTGTGTGAGGTCTGTGCTCTTTGCCACTGAAGTCTGTTTTCCTTTAGCTTATTGGATAGCTGGTATCTTGACAGTTACCTTAAATGTCTGGAGCCAACAAAAGAAACTTGTTTAAGGAAAGAAAAATTACCCTCCTACATCTTTGCAAGATGGAACCGTGTCAGAGCTAAGTCCTCGAACACTTGGCCTGGCTGCTTAGAACTCTGCCTTAGCTTCACTTTCTTCTCACACAGAGCCTGAAGGCCAGCAAGAGGTCAAAGCTTAGAGTCTTCTCAGGCCTTTGCTGAGTTTGGGTCTCACTCTTTGTTTGCACGTGGCTCTTCTCAATTCCCAGGCATATGCGGAAGCTTTGAAAAGCCCCATTCCCACACATACCTCTGTCCCAACCCCTTCTTTCCCAGGTTTCTTGTCCATTACTTGTCCCAAGTATTGTCCCCGGCTGCTGAAGCCGGTACCTGTGCCTTTAAGTGTTTTCAGCAAAAGCCATCGCCCCTGGGAACATCCTGAGTGAAGATACAGGAAGTCTTTCCACCTGTCCTTGAGGGAGGCACCAGACAGGAGGACACCCACAATCACATTCCTCGAAAGTAAGTTCTATATCGCTTCCTCCAGCACCAGCAACCAGCACCAGACGTTTGGGTGCCCACCCTCATGGCATTCAAAATGCCACAGCACTCTCTCACCGTAAAGCTGCAGTCTCTCTCTTCACCAAGTTTTCCCTGTTTTAAGTTTTTCACTAGACTCCGGAGTTCTTCAAAAGCTGATTCTGACAGATTTGGCCAGTTCATCAGTTATACTGGGAGGGGGACAGAGCCCTGGATTTTTCTATTCTACCATTTTTGGTTGCCCAGCACTTTTTGAGCACTCTGTGCTTGGAGAAAATCCCTATACTGTGAGTCTAAAGATCCCCAAGGTGGAGGCCAGGGACTCGATTTCCCCAGTCTCCCTCCAGCCAGTAGTGCACTTAGAACCTAGCAAGATTGGCCCTGCAACTCAGAATACATCAAAAAGTAAATGTATTAAGGAACACAGGGTGCTCTTGTCACTCAGGATCATATGCTCAGCACTGGCTCAGCATGATCTGTAATCCTAAACATCCCATTTCATAACTAACACTGTTCAGGCCCCAAGGAATGTTCTCCTCACCTCTTGCCCTAAAATCTCTCAACAAAAGGCAATTGTATCTGAACGTCACAGGTTTGTGGGTTGCAGCCTCTGCCAATGTTGTAGACAGACACGGTTTCAGAGTATAAGAAAGAAGTGTTGAAAACACTTAAGAGAAATGACAAATTAACTTCTTTTCAAGTGGCATGCATGCAACGGATTCTAGATTAACAGCAAAGCTGAGCATCCATTTTTCAGCTTCTCCTCATGTTCTCAGCTTATTATAGCAGAGGAACATTCTACAATTTAAACAATTTATACCACTAATTTATATGGAGGAGACCGAGACATAAGACATATGAGGTGACACCAATTCTTTACATTAGCAACTAGATTGACAATGAATACTAGAAATGCAAAAAGTTATGTAATAAAAATATTACATAAGATTAATAAAGTTGTTTTCAAAATATATTTAAGATTTTCAACTTTAAACAATTTTGATTTAAAACTTTGGTATCTATCACTTATACTTGTATTTTGCCCTGTAATTTTAATACTTTTGAATATTTTAGAAAACAACTTCACCGAGTTTTCTGAACATTAAAATTTTTACATGAACTTTCACTTACATTTTTCTATAAAAATATATTCAAAATTTTTTATATTCTGAAATTGTAAATCCTAAAAACTACCTTTTCTTTTTTGTCCTTTAGGTCATTACTGCCAGCACAACATAAATTACACAAAAACTTTTATGATAACAACATATTTAGTGACTTTATGAAAATGAAGGCAAGAGAAATAAATTTTAAGGAATAAATATATAATAGTTTATAACGCATGAACATCTTACTTCTCTTGCAAATATTGCTGGCCCATCAATTTACTCAAATATATGCAACAATTAAATTGTTTTCTTTGATATTCTGCCAACTTCATCACATAAAAAGATTTGTTTGGGGTTTTGTTGTTATGAAGCTGTCAAGGTAGGAGAATAGAACATATTTTACTAAACAGCTTGTTAGCTTGAACTATAACTTTTAAATGTATAGATCTATGGCACATAGGCCTATTTTTGTTTTGCCCTGGCACTGTCTGCCTGCAGTTGGGGTGTGAACTTCTGATCCACAGAGCACTGCTCCTCAACCTGGGGTGACTGAGTCTGGCAGGGGGATGTGACCATGCCTGGAGACATTTTTGGTTGTCTCAAGTGGCATCTAGAGTGGAGACGCCACGAATGTTACTAAACACCCTACAAGGCACAAAACAGGTCCCCCTCCACTCCTGCCCCAACAAAGAATTACCCAACCCAAAATGTCCATAGTACCAAGGTTATTCTAGTAACCTTGACAGAGAAACCTCAAGCTTCTGGAAATGGCAGGGGCAAAGAACTCAGGAGAATGTTAGGGACATGGGATCACAGAGGAAGCGGTGGTGTCTAGACAAAGCTACAGCAATCCTCCAAACAATGGGCCAGAGGTGGGATAGAAATGTCATGCCTAGCCGCAAAGCCTCCAACTAATTCTCTGCCCCTTCCAGAGATGCCGTGAGTTACCTTACATCCTTTAATAAATTAAACTAGCTTGAGGGGTTTCTGTTTTGTTGCACTGACTGCTAAAGTGGGTAGGACCACTATCCCAGCCCCCATTTGAGAGATGACAAGATTGAGCCCCACAAAGTCCCAGAGCACAGTAGTGAAAGAGTTGGAACTAGAGTTGTATTAGTTTGTTTACAAATGAATGCCTAGAATTTAGCTCAAACCAGTAACTTTTAGCTCAACCAAGTACTTCTTTTTAAGTAAAAGAGGAGAATGTTATTTCTTGCTCACAAAATACAACATGGAAAGAGGTAGAACAGCATCTCAGGAAGAGCCCAGACTCCAACACATGAAGACCTGATCTAGCTTATCTGTGCTGCTCACAGACAATCCCAAGTAACTTTTTCCACGTGGCAGAAATTATGACAACCAAGAGCACTCAATATTTTTACCTTACGATTTCCACCATTTTAGAGAGAAAAACTTCACATCTTCCAAGTTCAAAATATCCTAAGGCATCTTCAACCTGGTTTGAGGTAGGTGCCCCATTCAGGGACTATCTGTCAAACGGCTGGGGGCTGGGGGTATTTAAGACCCTTGTGGACACTTGGAAGGGGGATAGAGGTGGTTAATGGGAAAAAACCACATTCAGAACAAATGCTACATCATATCCAGCCAAAGAATCCCGTTTGTTATTCTGTGTCCCATCGTATTCTTTGTAACTCAGCAAACCCTTACTAAATCTGAGATTGCTTGTATCAGCACGTTAGTAACAAATCCAAGTCATCAGGTGACTTCTTGCTCTTCCTACGCTCACTGGTAGATCTCTGCATTGCCACTCTGAGGCCTGGAGTAATAGAGCAGCTACTCCTTCGTACAGAAAGAAAACAGGCACAGAAGTCTCCCACTAGCCACTAAAGGCTCCAGCTTGTAAGTAAGACATCACTTGCTGTTCATTCACAGCAAATTCATTGGCCAAAATTGGTCACATGCAAACTACATGTGCCCAGCATGGGGAGAACCTGAGTATTTTGCAAACAGCTCTAATTTACCACTCCAGCACTTTACAAGCATTGTATGTAATCTTCACAACCATCACAGAAGTATTACTATTATCCCCATATTAAAGATGAGGGAACAGACACACAGGCAAGGCAACTGGCCAAGGTCACACAGCTAGCGACTGAGGCCAGCATTTGATTCCAAGTCCATTCTCGTAAGCATTCATTTTTTTTACTGCCTCCCTTGGCTTATCTTGTGTGGTCTTCAGCAATTTCATTGTGTTCATTCAAACATAAAAAGGGGGGACCTGGGTGCCATAATGACCTTGTAAAGTGCTATATCCCACTCTATTCCTGATTCTTGGGTCCAGGAATTCTGTGGACTCAAACATAGTATAGCACAGGTGCTAGATAGGATTCCAGTTTTAAAAGCATGGTCTCAAAAAAAAAAAAAAAAAAAGGCATACGCTTCAATGGCTATGAGGGTCAGAGAGGACTTTTTAAGAGACTATATGCATTGGGGCGCCTGGGTGGCTCAGTTGGTTAAGCGACTGCCTTCAGCTCAGGTCGTGATCCTGGAGTCCCGGGATCGAGTCCCACATCGGGCTCCCTGCTCAGCAGGGGGTCTGCTTCTCCCTCTGACCCTCTTCCCTCTCGTGCTGTCTCTCATTCTCTCTCAAATAAATAAATAAAAAATCAAAAAAAAAAAAAAAAAAAAAAAAAGAGACTATATGCATTGTGGATCACCACATCAAAAACTAATGATGTATGGTGACTAACATAATAAAATTAAAAAAAAAAAAGAGACTACATGCTGGTCACACATAGATGGTCGTGCACAGGTTCCCCTGTGTAGAGCTCAGTTTATTATAGGTTAATAAGCTCCAATGAGGGCAGGGACTAGACGTTTGTACACCCTTGTAGCCCAAATGCCTACACATGGTAAACATCTTATACTCGTTACATTAAAGACCAGAAAGCAAGACAGAACTTAAGGGCCAGGAAACAGTCTGTGCATTTAAACCCTGACTTTGCCACTTTGTAGTATCTTGAACCAATGGCTTCACAACTCTTGTGCTTCACTTTTTTCACTTGAAAAACTAGAGCCAGTTAATAGTAGCCATGATGTAGAATTGTCAAGATTAAATGAGATGGTGTACGTAAGCTTAGTTCCACACCTGGCATATAGTAAACATTCAATAAGCACTAAAAACTATTAGTCTTACTAAGGCCTTCGTATTTTTAGAAGAAAAGATTAACAGTACATGTTCTTTTGGAGGGAAGATTAATGGCAGAAGTGACTTTTTAAGCTGGCTTTTAGGAACATCTCCAGGGAACAGGAAAAAGGCATGGCAGGGGGAGCCTTAAGCAAAGGCTCAGAAGTGGGGCACATAGGGGTTCAATTTAGAATTACGATTGGTGGGTATTTGGAAGAATAGTGGATTAGACTGGAAAGCCAAGAGAGAATGAGATTTGGGATCTCCCAGAGCTTTGCTTTTTTGGGGGTCAGGAGTGGAAACTCCCTAGCCTTCAGTGAAAAAATCATCTCTCAGATGTTGACCAGACCAAGAAAGACCCTCTCCCTTGCCCAGAGAACTCCGTGCTCTTCTATCTAGCAACATTACCAGAGTTAACCCACATTACCCAGAGGTTAAGGTAAACCAACCTCTACATGAGAACATAGGATGCACTGATCATGGACATCTGTGTGGTGGTTCTTTTGACCTATCTAAATTTCTTTCAGTTTCTTTTTAAAGATTTTATTTATTTATTGGAGAGAGAGAGAGTGGGAGAGAGCATGAGAGGGGAAAGGGTCAGAGGGAGAAGCAGATTCCCCACCGAGCGGGGAGCCCGACAGGGGACTCGATCCTGGGACTCCAGGATCATGACCTGAGCCGAAGGCAGTCGCTTAACCAACTGAGCCACCCAGGCGCCCTTTCTTTCAGTTTCTGATCAAAGGCTCCATGCTGTATGGGATCTCTCCAGAAAAATGCATGGGTGTCACCAATTTTGCATGTTCTTTTCAGAAAGTTCATCTCTGACATCTGTTGATAGATTTTAGGTTAAGAACCCAGGGTCTGGATAGGTGCTGAGGCCCCTTTTAACACTGCCTCAAAGTGCATCTGGTAGGTCCAAGAAGCATGTCACTCCTCACCACCCCAATCCCCCTAACCTCTGCCTGCCTGTGGCAGTGGCAGGCTGGGAGGGAATGCTGGGTTCACAGCACACCTGAGGCAAGTTTTCCTGCCAGGAGGAACCTAAACTGTCTCCAGACCCTCAAACCTTGGGAGTCTAACCTGGGCCAACCAGCCCATAGCTTATGTTTACTGGGTCTATTTACTGGGTCTCAGAAATATGGGCTAAAGCCATCTGCTTCCCCATAAATACAAGGGACATGTGCTGTTAAATCCATCAACTGGCCACCCAGTTTTCCCTACCTCAGCACCTACTTTTTTCTACCCTTGACCACTTCGAAGGACATTGGATCCCCACTAAATGGTGAGGACAAATGGGGCCATTTTCTTGTCCTATTTTAGTACCTGGTATCAGTGCCCAGGAAGATGAGAATTCAATCAAGACGTACTTACTGAAGCATCCAGTGTGACAAGCCTTAAGGTTAGGGGTGAGATACAATAGTAAACAAAACATGACCTGTCTTCCAAGAGCTTACAATCTTGACATTAACAGAAAACGATCAACAATCAGCTTTGAAGATTCTTCTGGACTCACTCCACCTGTGTCTGACAAATTCAACTGTCTACATGACTATCGAGTGCTAATTAACTGTACTTTACATAATCTTATCTTTCCCCTAACAACTTTGAAGTAGGTTTTCCCCTATTCCCATTATGCAGATGAGGAAATCAAAGCTACTTAGCAGAAAAGCAAACTTTATTTCTGGTCTGTTAAACCCCTAAAGCCCACGTTAATTATGTGTGGTCTTCCAAACATTAGAGGCCCTAAACCCAGATACACCGTCAACCGGCTTTCTTCTAACATTTTACAAAGTGAGGCCTACTAACCGGGGCCATTACTTAACACAACTCTAGAGCCAGTCTTGGCATTCGTTGCTAGTTCCCACATCTTACAGTAATCCCTCCTTTGTTACTATTACTGAATGCTTGCCATGACCCAGCCCTGGGCTGTTTCAAGTGTGCTCTCACTTAGCATCCCCATGGAGTATTTTTCTCTTTTTGCCTAACACAGGGAGACCCACAGAAGTTGTCACTTGCCAGAGATCACTTTACAACCAGGGCAGTGATAATTCAACATCCCTACCCAGACTGAGATACCGGAGTGTTGAAAACTGCCTGACCTACCAGAAAGTCAGAAAGTAGTCTTCTAGATGAGTTATCAAAACAACCTAAACAGTTTAAAGTATCCCCTGCCTGGCAAATATAGCTTGGCCAGGTGCACAATGACCTATCTGGGCTCTCCTCCAAGCTTCCTTGCTCCCTGGCCAGACCTAGACTTTCCAAGAATCAAGTCTAGCCTCTGCTGTCCAACATGAACACCAGCCACATGTGGCTATGTAAAGTGGCTAGCCTCAATTAAAACGTGCCTTAAGTGTAAATAAATGTACAGTATACATAATTCCAGAGACTTATTACAAGGAGTAAAATTCCATTATCAGTATGTTGAAAGTGTATCATTTTGAACACAAATGTTATTAAAAAACCAATGCAAACTGTTTAACAGTTTTACACAGCCACTAAAAGTGGTTCTTGTTCCATTACTGGACAGCACTGCTTACAAAGGGGCAGCATAGCCCTGGTGTACTTCACAGAAGCCGCCCTACCCGCTGGTGGTGGAGGTCTTCACAAGCACTCCCCCAGGTGAAGTGGCCCGGCAAACTAATTCTTCTCTAGTCCAGGAATACATTTATGACAGGTTTACAGTAAAACCAGTTTTTAAACGAGGTTTCATTTTTCTAAATGACGTCTTACAAACACATACTGCTAAAATGTTATTAACATGCCATCCAAATTTACTTTGAGATGCATCTTAGTGATCTGTGGGCTCTAGTTGTCTGCTTCCTGCCTGCTTCCTTATGAGCACTTACACAGTTAACTGTAGCCTGGTCGTATCTTCAGGGCAGTAAACAACTGTGCATGAAATGTGTATAGTCAAGCTAAACACAGGAAAGGCACCACTCCTTCCAGGGTTAATATAAGACTCCAGAAGAGAATGCATCACCACCTGGACCCCAACCCAGATTCAGCCATCCAGGGCTAGATACAACCTCCTCTGGTGAGCCATGAGCATGATGGTGGGGTTAGCACAAGTCAAGACTTCCTTGTTCACTTCAGGGAAACAGCACTCCCCAATTAACACAAAGGCTGTACACTGCTGCAGACGCTCTTGCTAACTCTGCTGTAAAGTTCAAAACGACCAAGTGAAGCACCAGAGTCCATTGAGGCATTTTATTTGCAAGTATGTATTACATCCCTAGAAAAAGAATCCCAGGATTTTCCCTCCTGTGTGTTTTCGTCTTGCTTCTTCATGGTCCATGATGCCAGCTGAGGTTGTCAGTACAATGAAACTATGGAGAGTTAAAAAAGAAAACGCTGGTGAGTTTTTCCTAAAAATAGTTCAACACAGAGTGGCTTTCTGGTACAGAAAAAGACCAACATTCATAAGTGCTTAAGACGCTTTCCCATAATAAGACGCAGAAACTAATATTGCCTACTTGGCCGGCAGTGCAGACATAGCTCCTGGAACCCAAAGACCCAAATCCAAAGACCTCAGCTACACAACACACTCACACAGCCTTGCCCTCGGCTAACACTGAGAAACAATGCTGTTAAGCTTAATTGAAAATGAAGACTGAACTTTAATTTCAAAATGCCACTTTCTGTTCTCAGGTAAGGAGACAGAATTTAAAGCAATAAAGTGTTGCTATAAACTTGACTGAATTGTTTCTGCCACTTACATGATCACAGACAAGCTATTGTAAAGAGACAGTCGGGTGGACAATGGAAATCCCACTTGGCCTGGCTACCTCATGGGTTACTATGGGGATCGAGGTAAGACACATAAGGTGGTATGCCAACTCTGAGACATTAACATTAGTATCATAATTACAATCAGAAATGACTCACTCATAGCACTGTACCTGTAACACAGTAACCATGAAGTGGGAGTAAATTCAACCACATCACCAAATATATAATTGGGGAGGGGGCGGGGGCTTAAGTTCTTAACCACAAACAGATAAGCACTTACTGTGTTGTGTCAGATACTGAAGTTCTTTACCAGAATTAAACCAGATGATAAAATAATTTAAGAGAATAATTACCATTTTTACAGATGAAGAAACCAAGGCCATGAGCTACCCAAGGCCTCAGAGCTTTAAAGTAGGAAAGCAAGGATTTGTACTCCATCTCTTACCAAGAATGAAGAAATTGAATTTCTCCAGAAGCCTAGGGTTCAGAAGTGATTCTAGCCATAGAACGGGAGCAACTATATGCACTGAGCCAAAAGAGCAGACATTTAAGGAGACACAAATCTGCTGTCTGTCAGTTAGCCTGGACTCTCACAGGTCTCTCAGAACCTGAAGCCTAGCACATGAAATGTGGCAACACCTAACAATTAATCCTTGAGTCAAGATGGTTGGGGATGGAGACAATTACTACTATAATAACAACAACAAAAGCCAAACAAACAAAAAACTCAGCTCAAGTCAAACTGCACAACAGCAATCTTTAGCATTGCTATTTTTTTTAATGAGGAAAACTGACTCACCCAAACTGGCGGGATGGGAGCAGGTTATTCTGCCATTTTTCTAGATCTTTCAGTTGTACATCAAATCTGGGGCTGATCACTCCACACTGTAAAAGCATAACAGAAAACACTGTTCACATCTTACCAGTAACAGAGAAACTTAGTACATAAAAGCATTTACATCTGAATAGTCATAGAAACCAGCCAAATCAACATTTCATTGGTAACTATTCTGTGCCATCTTGATATAAAGGTCATTTGAGGGGTGCCTGGTGGCTCAGCCATTAAGCGTCTGCCTTCAGCTCAGGTCATGATCCCAGGGTCCTGGGATCGAGCCCCGCATCGGGCTCCTGTTTGGCGGGAAGCCTGCTTCTCCCTCTCCCACTCCCCCTGCTGTGTTCCTGCTCTCGCTGTCTCTGTCAAATAAATAAATAAAATCCTTAAAAAAAAAATGTCATTTGAAAAATATACTGAGTTAGGACTATGCCTGCCTAGGGAGAGAAAAAGTATTTAAAAAGTCAACACATGATGTAGTGAGCACTGCATGTTATACTGAACTGATGAATCACTGAACATTGTATCAAAAACCAATGATGCACTATACCTTGGCTAATTGAATTTGAATAAATTTTTTTTTAAAATATGCAAAAAGAAAAAAAGTCAACAGAGGGGGCGCCTGGGTGGCTCAGTCAGCTGGCTAAGCATCTGCCTTCCCCTCAGGTCCTGATCCCAGGGTGCTGGGATCAAACCCCATGTCAACAGGGAGTCCGCTTCTCCCTCTGCCTGTTGAAACCCCTGCTTATGCTCTTTCTCTGTCAAGTAAAATCTTTAAATTTAAAAATATAAACAAATAAAGTCAACAGAAGAGGGAGAACACAAGGCAATACAGGGGAAGGTCAGGTTCAAAGCATACATCTCTATGGGCTAGGGAGCTGTCCCAGAACAAATGGCCAGATTTTAAAGAGAGAAGAGACCAAGCCTTAGACAAAATTGTAGTCAAAATTTTTTTACATAGGCTGAAATGGATGTGGAGGGTCTCAAGTCCTTCACCTATAAACTAAAAGTGCAAATACTAGAATTTTTAAAAAACAAATTCCAGACACTAAACTAAAATCTAAGAACTGGTATTCCACATCAGCGAACTACCAGGATACATTTACAACCCCAGCCAAGATTTTCCAAACTAATCTGGCAGAATGGGTGGAAGGCAGAAAGAGCAGAGTTCTTAGTTATCCCACCTGTTTGCTACTGGGACAAAGCAACAACTATCTTCCAATGTGGGAACTCTCCAAGAGCCAAAGTACTCAACTCTAATCATTCAGTTATATGAAAATCCTAAAACACAATAAATGTTCAAATATCTACTAGCAGGCTATTTGCTGGGTTTACAAAGTAAAAGCTGAGGGAATCAAAAGACTCCTTCATTAGAGCTAAACATGACCCCATCCCTGCTCACACTCCTACTCTACAA
Source organism: Phoca vitulina (assembly GCF_004348235.1). Lineage (NCBI taxonomy): Eukaryota > Metazoa > Chordata > Mammalia > Carnivora > Phocidae > Phoca > Phoca vitulina. Next base: position 163,403 of record NW_022589812.1, read on the forward strand.
ATCACTCATACACTTGAAAGTATCAATGCAGAAAGGTTCCTGCTATTTATACACCAGAAATGGATCATGTGAGAACACTTAGGATTAGTACCATTAAAGTGTAAACTCCAGAGAACTAAGACAGCAGTTAGGCACTTGTGTGCCCACATCCACACAAGTTCCAAAATGCCTAAGAGGAAACTAAAGGAGACTATGAGGTTAGAACTTACTCAACCTTTTAACACAGTTACACTTCCGCAGGCAGATCTGAACCCAAAATGGCCCAAATCCCCTAAGTCAGGGGCCCACTCAGGTTCTCCTTTTCATGACATGATCTTAACAGCTACAGTGTCAACTGTCAAGGGCAATCCCACACTATGGACATAGGAATAGAGAAATACAGTCCTTTCTCCAAGTAGATTCTTCTGAGGCCTCGACTCCACCACACCAGGGCTTTTATTTATTCCAGCAGCAAAATCCCTCACTCAGCTAATAGAATTGAACCTCTCCCAAACCAGACAGATCTTAGGATGTGACCAAACCAGAATTCTTATCTAATTTCTAACACTACCTTACTTTTCAGCCCCATTAAACTTCCACAGTATGGGGTATATCCATCTCTTGCACGAAGGTAACTGCGGAAACACTGTCCTACAAAGGAGGAAAACTCAACTTCAGAGAAACTGAAAACTGAAGTTTGTTTTGCCCAACCAAAGTCAAACAGCTAGGGGTGCCTGGTTGGCTCAGTCGTTTAAGCGTTTGCCTTTGACTCAGGTCACTATCTCAGGGCCCTGCTCAGCGGGGGAGCCTGCTTCTCCCTCTGCCTCTGCCCCTACCCGCCCTCCTTGTTCTCTCTCTCCTCTCAAATAAATAAAATCGGGGGGGGGGGGGGGGCGGGGGAAGGTCAGACAGCTAAGGAGCAGGGTCTGGATTTCAACTACCTCTTAGCCAGAATGTTTCAAATCACGTTACCACAGAACAAGGATGCCATAAATGAGTTCCACTTGGGAAATTCTCGGCTCAAACTTATTTCTCATGTTTATTTCTCAAGTTTTATATACAGTGAATATTCAAGAGGAATTCGGTGCACAGCACTTATCCAACTGAAGATTTTTGGGGGTTTTTGTTTTTTTTTTTTAAACATCAAGTCAATCTTATGCAGGACAGTTTTAAGATGTTCTATAAACTTTGTACTGGAACCAGCTCCTCCAATGGCTACCAACTTGTTGGGAGACTTTGAGCATAACTCCTATCTCAGGATCCCAACTCCTAAAATTAGGAAAAAACACACCCTTTTCTACTTCAAGAACACGCTGTAAGGGTCAAAGTGAGAAACAATAGTGAATCCAAATTCTACTTTGGCGTTGGAGTCTAAGGGCTAACAATAACAAAATACAGTCTCAAAATTAACTTGAAAACTCTTCTAATCCCTCATAAAACTTCACACCCAGTAGTTTTATCTAACATTAGGTATCCACCCACACATGAAGCAAGTTCACTATATAGGGAAGCAACTTTGTAGAACAAATTGTTGGACCAGGGAATAACCTTACCAATCAATCTGGCCCCTGCCACTAACCACGACTCATTTCTGGGCCTGTTTTCCCCTCATCTGTGTTGGACCACAGGATGTCAGGCTCCTTGTAAATCTGAAAGCTAGAAACCTGAACACAAAAAGCAGGGTAGCAATTCAGGGACCCTAACTTGTTATAGACACCTATCCCCAAAATACATGCAGTAAATTAAGCCACAAAGTCAAAAGATCAAATAGATCCACTAGGTTATGCTGACAAGTCAAACTGGAAGGGAGTACAAAACTCAAGACACCCATACAGCCCACACCAGCAAAAATATAAGTATTAATATTGTTAGAGAACCACATTCAGTTCAAAAAACACAACATAATCACCGAGAGAGAAGGAACAAAGTTATTTACAGCTAGGATTAAAGGCCCCCCTTGGACGGCGTTAAGTTCAAGCCAGTGGGCAGGCAGCAGACCATCCAATATTCAAACACCAGTACCATCAGGTGCTCCTTTCACCCCCACCCTCCAGCATCTCCCTTCAGATGGCCCATACCCCACAAACATTAGGGCAACTAACAATTCTAGATCAAATACAATCCTGGAGAAAAATCAATCAAAATGTGATATAAAAATTAATGATTTTAATCAACTCCCCTTTTTCACCTAGACAGAGCAAGCACACCACGAATTTGGTTTTACAAGGGAAATTACAACATGTTTAACACCATGTTTGATAATTCTTAAGAATCTTCTTTGTGGAAAATAGTCAATTCTTACCTTGTTTAACCTGCCCGTGAGGTTCACGACAATCTTCCCCGCTCTGTGATCATCAATGATTTCAAATTCGCCAATGTAACCTACAGAAAATAACTGGCTGTATTAAAGGGCAGATATGAATTTGAGAGACCTAAATATTTATGCTCTAGTATTCCCACTGTTGGCCTACTGGGTTCTTTCACATCATCTCAGTGACTGTTTCTCTGATCAGTTTAGGCAAAGACAGTTGCTCTGAATCAAAACTTTTAGAGCCTAGGGTGCCTGGGTGGCTCAGATGGTTAAGTGTCTGCCTTCCGCTCAGGTCATGGTCCCAGGGTCCTGGGATCGAGTCCCGCATCGGGCTCCCTGCTCCTTGGGAGCCTGCTTCTCCCTCTGCCTTCTCTGTCTCTCATGAATAAATAAATAAAATCTTAAAAAAAAAAAAAAAAAACTTTTAGAGCCTAATATTTTAAACTTAGGTGCCAACACCCAAAAACAACCCACTCTGCAATTCTAACAGAGAAATTATTTTCCCCTTGCCCATCCCAAAGGCTACTTTGTGCCCAAGACATGTAACATTCCCCTTTCCATCCAAAGCCCTTGGAAGAGCTCAGGACCTGTTCCATGGCATGCTGGATGGCATGTTGCAGCTGCGGTATTACACAAAGAAAGGCCAGGTTAGCTCCCGAACTACTAGCAGAGAAAGTCACAAACTTCCTCCTTTCAACAGTCCTAACTTTCTCAAAATAGCTTCTGTCCAAGCTATCCTGTCCACAGCCCAACTCAACTATCTTAGCTCCCCACTATGACTGCCGCCTTGCTCCCCCATCTTCCCAGTCCTCCCCTGCACCCTTCATTTCTATACAACTGATTCCTTTAATATTCTCACATGAAAACGTAAGACACAGCAACACACTTACCATGCTTCATCATCACAGTGAGAAACCGGACGATGACTTTGGAGCACGGCCTAATAAGAACCTGGCGTTTGCCTCTCTTCTCAGCATTGTTAATGCTCTTGAGAGCATCTGCCAGGACATTCATGCGCACCATTATGGCTGTTCGGGGAAGGAAAAAGAGGTTTTACCGGCATTCTCAACCTCAAAAGGCACCCGATCATTCCAGTAGGAAGACCTCCTTTTCTTTCTGCCTCTACCATTAAGTTGCCCTATCTCTAAGCAGACAGGTTCCCCAGCGCAATGTGAGCTACCAAAACGACAGTATCGCCTACAGCCGGTCCGTTATTCCGAACGGGGCCCTGAGCATCACCGGGCAGGTCTTCCGAACTTTTCAAATCCGGCAGCACCTGTACTATTAACACTGTCCTTTAAATCAACCAACTCAATGTCAGTCTTGTCCTAACATGCAGAAGATACCACTTTCACTAACACTCATAACTAATAAAACGTCCGTTCTTGCGCCAGCCACAATTGTGTCCTGACAGCAACCGTACCACAGTGGCCAAGTAGGAACTTTTTACGTGCACCAGACTCGACTCCATCCTAATGGGCACGAACTGCAAGACGCTCTAGTAACGCTGGGAAAGCTAAGGATGGAGGCCAAAGCATGCTTCAAGCCCCGACTCTAAGGATCCAACTTGCCTCCTCAAGCCCAATCAAGTCTCAAGGGAAATCCTGGAGCCCAGATGATCCAGGTTAGTACCCTGCAAACTGCCATCCCAGGCAGAATGCAGTCTTCCCTTCTGAGTGGCCTCAGCCTCCTAAGCTCATAGCGCGGCGGCAGTAATGGGAAGCTGCACAGCCCACGTCGGCCACTGTCCCCGATGCTTCCCGCCGCCCGGAGCCAAGGCGCTGCCTCAACTACTGAGGGGAGATCCTGGAGCCGCCGGCCAAGCTGGGGCTACCGCCTCTCCGAACGGTCGACAGCTCCGGTTCCCGCCAGTGCTGCGGCCTGAGCTTCATAGGCCGGCCTCCCCGAAGTGCAGAGCGTGAGGCGGACGGGCATGACTCTCCCCTACGCCTGCCCAAGGCCCCGCAAGGGCAGCATCCTCGGCCCAGGAGGGCCCTGGCATCATCAGACAGCACGGAAGTCGAGGCTCAGACTGCAGGATGGCCCGGATAGCCAACGGATAATGTTTACCGGCTCAGACAGAGATACTCACCGGCACGAAAAGATGGCGGAAAGAGGACGGGAGGGGCGAGCGCACGGAGTTATGGGAAGCGAGTGGCCTATCGCGAGACTTTCAAAGGCGAGCCAAAAAAATACATTGCCTGGTAGAAGAAGGCGGATGAAGGGGCGGAGCTTCTTAAGGGGTGAGACGTAGAGAGTCGATAGAATCGACCGCTCCAGGGGAGACCAAGGGAAGATAGTGGTAGCTTCCTTCTGGCATTTAGTCTGTAAAAATGAAAAACTGAAAAGGGCCTAGATATTTGCTAATTTCTGTTGTAATAAGCGTTCACCATTTAGAATAAATTTTTATATTTGGGTATTTATAATTGCGGGTCTGAAAGGACCCGCACAAATCGATAACTGCCTCTGAAGGGGGCCTTAGGAACTGGAAAGACTTGCTTTTCTCCTTACACAACTTTGATTTGTTTTTTCAAATCTGTGTATAGATTATTTTTTCAAAGAAGTCAAAAATATTTTTTAAGTCGGTGCTACCTTTATGACTCTCCCTAAATTTTTTTTTTTTTAAGATTATCTATTTATCTGAGAGAGAGAGAGCGTGCACAGGAGCAGGGGTGAGGGGCAGAGGGAGAAGCAGGTTCCCCACCAACCAAGGAGCCGGCTCAGGGGCCTCGATCCCAGGACTCTAGGATCATGACCTGAGCGGAAGGCAGACGCCCAACCGACTGAGCCACCCAGGTGCCCAGACTCACCCTAACTCTTATAAATTATTTACTGGGGCTCCAAAACGATTCTTTCTCCTTCTGGGATACACAGTTTGGAAGAAGCCGCAAACGTTTCAAAATAAACACTCAGGGGCGCCTGGGTGGCTCAGTCGTTAAGCGTTTGCCTTCGGCTAGGGTCATGATCCCAGGTTCCTGGGATCGAGCCCTGCATCAGGCTCCCCGCTCGGCGGGAAGCCTGCTTCTCCCTCTCCCACTACCTCTGCTTGTGTTCCCTGTCTCGCTGTGTCTCTCTGTCAAATAAATAAAATATTAAATAAATAAATAAATAAATCTCAGGATTGATCAAGAACTTTGTTAAGTCTCTTATCTTCTCTGGGGGTTAATAATAATAATACTTCCCTCTTAAAAGTTATTGGGGGGCATCTGGGTGGCTCAGTTGGTTGAGGGGGGACTTTTGATCTCAGCTCAGGTCATGATCTCAGGGTGGGGAGTTCAAGGCCGGCGTTGGGCTCCTCGCTGGGCATGGAGCCCCCTTAAAAAAAAATAATTGTGAGGATCAGATGAGATAATGGGCAAAGGGCTTGCCAAATGTCTGACATGTCGTAAATACTCAATGTATTTTGACAATGGAAACAACAGGGAGTTTTAGCTGTTGCTTGAATCCAGGGTCTGATACCCTGGAAGGGAGTAAATTCTGGCTCAGCCCTCTCTGGAGCTGAGTGACCTGAGGCTAGTTACCTAACATCCAAAATATTTGCAATAGCCTCCTTACCTTGATGTTTCACCCTTGACCTCCCTCTACCATCCCTGTTTTTATCACATGGTAGCCAGAATAACCTTTTTAAAGCCTAAGTCAGAGCACACACTCTCCAAGGGCTCCCATCACCCTCAGCAAAATCCAAATTTCCTTACAAAAGCTTACAAGGTCCTCCGTGATGTGCACACCTGCCTCCTAGCACCAGCACACTAAGACCATTCCCCACCCCTAGCTTGCTTTTCTTTGAACACTCCAAGTATACTCCACCTCAGGGCCTTTGCATTTGCTTTTCCCTCTAACTTGAACATTTCTTCAATTTGCCAGGAAGCTTGCTTCCCAGCTTTCTTCAGCTCTTTATTCAGTCACACACACTCACTCAAAGAGCCTTCTCCCCGTTCCCCGTAAGTCCATTGCCCTGCTTAAGTTTTCTCCATAGCACTTTCCACCTGAAATATTGGAAGTGTATTTACCTGTCTCCATTAAGTTCCAAGCGAGGACATATTTGGTCAGTATTGTTCATGGTTGTATTCACAGCTTCTAGAAAAATTAATCTGGTATACAGTAGGCCCTTCATACATATTTGATGAATAAATGAATGGGGAAATCAGTTTCCCCATCTGTAAAATGGGAATGATGCTCACAATCACTTGAAGTTGCTGTGAGGATAGATGAAATAATCCATATAAAAGAGATTAACACATTATAATAATGTCATATGGTGACAGATGGTAAACTACACTTACAGTGGTGAACACTGTAATATACAGAATTGTCGATTCACTATGTTGTACACCTCTAATATAACATTGTTCAACTATACTTCAAGAAGAAAAAAATTAATTAACACAAAATCTGGCAGAGTGAGGGCTCAATCAACATTAGTTATTGGTATAGTCTCTCACCCCACCACACCCCTACCACTTCTCAAATCCTAAGTGAACCTTGATGGGTGCCTGCCTGGCTCAGCTGGTAGAGCATGTAACTTGATCTGGGGGGTTGTGAGTTCAAGCCCCACGCTCAGTGTAGAGATCACCTAAATGAACCTTGAGGAAAGCAAAACTCTCAGTTTGTACATCTCCAGGATATAGAATTCTCTGCTTATGATTTACATTACAAAAGGACCATTTGCTTTTTCATTTTTATTTATTTTTTAAGATTTTTTATTTTATTATTTGACAGAGAGAGAGACAGCGAGAGAGGGAACACAAGAAGGGGGAGTGGCAGGGGGAGAAGCAGGCTTCCCGCTGAGCAGGGAGCCGATGCTGGGCTCGATCCCAGGACCCTGGGATCATGACCTGAGCCAAAGGCAGACACCCAACTACTGAGCCACCCAGGCACCCCTTCATTTATTTTTTAGAAAGGGGATAGAGGGAGAGAATCTTTTTTATCAATTTTTTATTTAAATTCAATTAATTAACATAGAGTATATTATTAGTTTCAGAGGTAGAGTACAGTGATTCATCAGTTGCATGTAACACCCAGTGCTCATTACATCACGTGCCCTCCTTAATGTCCATCAGCCAGTTACCCCAAAGAGAGAGAGGATCTTAAGCAGGCTCCATGCCCAGCCTGGAGCCTGACTTGGGGCTGGATCTTGCAACCATGAGATCATGACCTGAGCCAAAATCAGGAGTTGGATGCTTTAACACACTGAGCCACCCAGGTGCCCTGTTTCTTTTTTCCTATTTTTTTTTTTTAAGATTTTATTTATTTGACAGAGAGAGAGATAGCGAGAGAGAGAGAGAGAGAGAGAGAGAGAGAGCACAAGCAGGGGGAGCAGCAGAGGGAGAGGGAGAGGCAGGCTCGCAGCTGAGCAAGGAGCTCGACGTGGGACTCGATCCCAGGCCCCTGGGATCATGACCTGAGCCGAAGGCAGACGCTTCACTGACTGAGCCACCCAGGCTCCCCTCCCATTTGCTCTTTTAATGAAAATTATTTTGATTAACTGATTATCTGTACACTTAATGTTTTGTTTACTAAAAATGTGGAGTTCACCTTAACTGAGGGCATTAGCAACAGTGGGGAGTTAAGAAACCCACTTTCCTTCAATAGCCTTCCTGTACATAAATAGAAAAACAGCACCATCCACTATCTCTTTATACACTTCATTCATTCATTCAACATCTGTCTTCCATGTGCCCCGTGTTTTACCAGACCCTGCAGGGACAAAGATAATGTTTCTGACCTTTTTTTTTTTTTAAAGATTTATTTATTTGACAGGAGAGAGACACAGCGAGGGAGGGAACACAAGCAGGGGGAGTGGGAGAGGGAGAAGCAGGCTTCCCGCCGAGCAGGGGAGCCCGATGCAGGGCTCGATCCCATGACCCTGGGACCATGACCTGAGCCGAAGGCAGAAGCTTTAACAACTGAGCCACCCAGGCCCCCCGATGTTTCTGACCTTAAGAGGTTCAGATCCAAACAGGGAAAACAGACCTCTAAGTAAGAATACAATACCAGGCAGTTTGCTATATGGGATGCCGATATGAAGTGCTGTGGGGATGCAGAGTTGGCCTGGAAAGTTGCTAAAGATTTCACAGAAGTGCCATTTGATCTGTTTCCTGAATGGTGCTAAGGCTACCAAACTGCTGCTATGTGCTTCCTTCCTATGAGCTCATAGAATCCTCAAAACAAATGTATAATGCCCCTCTGAGATCTGTACTTTTACCCTCATTTCACAAATGAGATAACTAAATTCAATTTGAAACTGACTTAATTTGCTCTCAATTTAAAAAGTCAGGGGCACTTGGGTGGCTCAGTTGATTAAATGTCTGCCTTCGGCTCAGGTCATGATCCCAGGTTCCTGGGATCAAGCCCCACATCGGGCTCTCTGCTCGGTGGGGAGCCTGCTTCTCTCTCTCCCTCTGCCTGTTGGTTGGCCTGCTTGTGTTCTGTCAAATGTGTAAATAAAATCCTAAAAAAAAAAAAAAAAAGGCAGGGGCTCAGTTGTTTGGGCATCCAACTCTTGATTTCAGCTTGGGTCATGGTCTCAAAGTCTTGAGGTCAAGCCCCACGTTGGGCTCTGTGCTCAGCAGGGAGTCTGCTGGAGATTCTCTCTCCCTCTTCCTGCCCCTCCCTCCCACTCTCACTTTTGCTCACTCTCTCAAATGAATAATCTTAAAAAGAAAAGTCAAAGCAAAAAAGTGGTTTCTTGTCTAAGCTACTAGGTAAATTACTTAATGGGGTTTGAATCTAGGACTACCTGATCCCAAAATAGGAAGGGTGTGTGGGGCAGTAGATGGCTCCAAGAACTAGGAGGGAATGGAATCATATAAAGACAAATAGAAATCTCAGAATAGCTAGGCTAAAATTGGAAAACAGGGTGAAGGAATGGCAGAACAGGGGGCCAGTTGTAAATTGCCTCACAAGTTTGTGATTTATGCTGCAGGCAACCTGGAACCTGCTTGCTCAGACATCTTCAAATAGGACTGTGATCTGACTTGTTAAAATGTTAACATGTGGAAGATAAACTGCTGGTAAAAACCAACTGGTAAAAACTCAAAAATCCCTTCACTTTTTTTCTGTAGACAGGGCACTTAAGAGTGTTGTTTTTTTTTAAAAGTAGGTTCCATGCGTAACGTGGCACTTGAACTCACAACCCTGAAGTCAAGAGTCACATGCTCTATCAATTGAGCCAGCCAAGCGCCCCCATTCACTCTTCTTCACACAACTAAGTGCAAATGACCTCCTCTCAGTATCCTGTAAACTCTTGGATGGGACCTCCACTGGAGGTGGTGCCAAGGCAAATGTCAAAAAGGGACTTTTGCTGTGGCCAGAGCTGGCCTGGGAAGCCAGCCAAATGAGACTAGCCTGAGAATGAATCACAGATGCATGGTAGAAGACCAGCACTTCAAATATCAGGTGACCATGGAGAGACCTACAGTGACCGGGTTAAAATTTCCCTTTTCTGGATATCACCAAAACCCCAGGAGATTCTAAGAAGCCAAACTTTTGGTGGGAGGGACAAGGGTCAGAGGGCTTGTCATTTGAATCTGTTCCCAAGACCCACAAAGTATAAACAGTGAGGCCCATTGATAAAAACATCCATTTTTTTAAGTAAACTCTATGCCCAATGTGGGGCTCCAACTCACAATCCAGAGATCAAGAGTCGCATGCTCTACTGACTGCATGAGCAGGGTGCCCCCCAATTTAAAATTTTTCATAATTAGAGTTCAAAATGCAGACAGAAGTCAAACACCAATAAGCAAGCACTGCACTCTGAGCTGGGCCCTGAAGCAGAGATAATCATGCAGGACGTCTCGCGAGCCTGCATCGTTCCCTGCCTGTTCGTCCAGTGTGGTCCTCTCACACTCATCTTTGGCCAACACTTACTCATTCTGTCTCCTTTTCCATCTAGCATGGTGCCTGAATGTTTGCTGGAGGAATGAATTTACACCTTTTCTTTCATTTTGTTCTTAAAAAGAACCGTGTAGGCACATAATGATCACCTAGGGTTGTTCATTAACCGGATGCACAAATCCAATCATGTAAACAATGTAAACACCTTAACAGCTAAGGTATAAAAAAGAAGACACACAAGGAGGGATTCCAGCTTTTTTATTTTCCCCCTTTTACATAAAACAAAGTAGAAGAAATAATACAAGATTAAAACTGCAAAAGTAGTTAATTGGTAGAACACATATACACAAAAAAATCCAGATAGCAAGATAGGCTTATCTACAATGAGGAAACACATGTAAAAATTAAGGTAGTTTGTAGTTTTCATAGGAAACATTAAAAAAAAAAAAAATCAAACATATGCTACAATGGGTGCCACTGTTTACAGTAATATTGAAGGGGAGAAAACACTTATTTAGGGACAGATACACCACAAGGTCCAGCATCAGTGCAGTAAATTCACAAAACTATATCACAGCTAGTTAATCAGTTTAAGAACTGTTCCCAAATGTCACATTTTCGGCCCTCAGAGGTTCATGCCTACAGATTTCAGCTACTCTAAATTTCTAGCTACTGAGAGGGAGAATGATTCTAAGACACTTCCCAAGCAGTTACAAAATTTCTGTAGACCAGAGGCCACCTATCGTCGCCAAAAGTCTGCTCTCCCCAGCAGCCCTTGCACTCTTCAGAGAGAGAGATCTAGGAAAAAGGTCAGATGCCAGCATAAACACCACCTCCTGTGCCAAATCTCTGGGGACCAAAGCAGCCAGCAATTACCTTCAAATAAGAATCTTGAGGCTTACCTTCAAAGGCTTAGTCTGGTCTTGAAAAATTAGTAGGCTAAGATTATTTTCTACTGAAATGACTCTTGACTAAGTATAGGAAGACTTCTGTCCTTTATTGGCTGGTGTTGGAGTGAAGGTCATAGACCTGAGTCTTAACCTATTACATACTTTAGTTTCAGTCGGCTGAAAACCTGAAATTAAAAATATGCTAAAAATCCTAAACACAAACTTCTGGAAGCCTGCTGTTCAAAAGCCTCTAAGGATCTACTAACTTGAAGTCTAAGAGCAAGGAGAGACGAGCTCAAAGCCTGTCATATTCCCCGTTTGGGAGGAAAGATCAATGTTTCTTACAAATTACTAAGTTTTTCACAAGGCAGAAACCAGCACATACTAGGGCATGGAATTGGTTTCATTTTATTCCAGAGGATTCTTCTCCCATTGTATAGAAACAGCATGAGGAATGAATCTTAATTGGTCTCTTCATTGGAAGTGGTCAACTTGGTCTCTGTATTCACGAAGCCAGGCAGTTTAAGCAGACTGTGGAAGCAGACAGTAGAACCAGCTTCCTGTAGCCACAGACCACTAACTCGTATCTAGCTAAAGCAAAGATCAACTGGAACAATTATCCAAAGTCACAGTTAACTGTACTAAAAGGTGAAGTTCACCACTATATTATTTTAAAGGAAGTTGCCTAAAAGTAAGAATGCAATTAACCTGGGTGGAGAAAAATCAAAACAAGTCGTACTCACGAATGAGTTGTCCATATAAGGCCAACTGATGAGAATGCATCCAGCTACACTTCACATGAAGACACTATGCATAAAGCCTTACTCGGCAAGTCTGAATTTCTACGCACTAAGGGCAAAAGAGGGAGAGCAAAGAGCTACTTCTGTAACATTTTAGTATCCAGACAGCATAACAGAAACTGTTCCCAAGGACAATGTATATGCCATTCATTACACTGAATAAAGCAGATGCATTATTCATTTTTCTTTTCTTTTTGTTTGAGAAGCTTATTTATCTCCCTTTTGGCCATTCCAATGTACTTCAAAATGATTCCATGCTGGTTTAATCCAGGAAGCAACAGTAAGAAAGTCACTTAAAAATAAACAAAATGAAGGAGACAGCAATTAATTTCCTCTAGATTATTACATTTTATAGAAGTAGTTTCCCAGACTATTAGGCACTCTAATGGGAGGAACCAATAAAAAATCCATTACTTTCATTGTATTTATCCCCGGAAACTTCTGCTATTACACCCCTCAAACCTCAAATAACACACACTGCTTACTTTTACCTCTCGCATGTCACTTTCTACCTTGGTTATTATGTTCTGTTTTAATTTATTGTATGACCACAAACTCCCAGAAAACAAGGACATGGGTTTTAGTCATCTCTCTATACTCCCAATTCCTCCATCTGTGCCTTAATCTTGATAAACACACACATATTTGTTGAATAAGTTCCAATCAGACTTCAGTGGCCAGAATATGCCTATAGTTCTTCCTCAAAGACTTACCTATCAGATAGGTGAGCAGCAGGTTGTGGACTTGCTGTCCCACCCAAGCAACCGCAGCAAGAGAAACGATCATGGTCATGAAGTACTAAATAATGAAAACAACAAAAATTTATCAACTCCTAGAAAAAGACTAGGAAGCTTAACTGTAGGATGTTGTTTCAAAGGTTGGAAAATAATCCAGTATTTATTACCACTTTTCTTTAAAGAGACTTGGTATTTATACATTACATAAAATCCATAGAAAACTCCACTAGATCTACTTTATAGAATTTACACACATTCCCTCCTAGAATTACTATAATTCTCTGTATAAATTAATTTACAATACATTATACTACTTTTACAATTAATAATTCACATTGTGACCTTATGTGAAGCTAAGAGATAAGAGAACAAATGCTTTTTAAGTATTTGTCTTTTATTTCAATAAGTAAAAAGAAACAAAAATTTTGCTCTACTAGAGTACAAAATTAAATGGAAATGTCATTTAACTTCTAATTCATACAAACATTTATGAATGTACTCAGAGGAATTAAACCAATGGATAATGATAAATATCAAACTACTGAATATAAATATCAAACTATTAAAACAAAAAGGCTATCATTAGACTACAATGGAGTAAAAATAGACCCAATCTTAAAATTTTGCTTTACTGAAATAAGTCAAAACTAAAAAAGTACCATTTTAGGCTTTTCTTCCTTTAGTGTAAAGAGGCGTTTCCACCAGCCCACAGCTCTGCGTCGAGTTTTTACCAGATTGCTACAAATTTCATGGAATCTTTGCTGTTGCTCAGTGGTCCTACAAAAAAATTTTCCCCTTCGCTATAAGCAAGTCTTTATAGTAAACAGAAATATATCATCCTCTCAAATTTAAAAAGCTATCCCCTAAAGAAAGTTTAAATAAAAAACAATTCACATTATCTTATAATCGTGAAAAAGTTTCTGTACCATTAAGACACCATGGAAAACTCGGGAATAAGTTTTTACATAAAGACATGTGTATGTACAAAGCAATGGTAATCCGTGCTTCTAAAACCACATTTGGTTAATTATAGTAACAAAAGATTCAAGGCTACTATGGGCCATGCAGAAATCAGTATAAATTAATTTCTCTACTCCTATATTATTTTTCAAATCCAAAAGAATTCTGGGTTGTAGCCCATCAGTGTCTCACTATTTTGAGGAAGACGTGAAGTTTCTACCCTGCAGCTCTATCTGAGCACTCTTCACTGAGATAATAACTACTGCATTCCAAGCATAATACCCTCAGCTGGGCTTCATACACTTGATGCCAAGGCAGCAACAAACAGCTCAAATCCAAATTCTTTATAAATTTAGTCCCAGTGAGGGAAAATATATACAAAACAGCAGTAAAAATATAAAAAGATCCTCCAAGAAAGCCTTTTTTAATGTTTTCTGGATTCTGATTAAAAAAAAAAAAAGTTCACCCTTATACTGTCTTTGCTATACAGATATATTGGTGTAGAACCTACACTGGGCGGGGGTAGATTCCTTTCGCTCCTCTAGTTCCGGTCCCTGTAAAACTGCAGTGATAGATACAGCAGAAGGGTTCCTGATAAGCCCTGGAACTTCTTGTAAACAACTAGAAGTTAAACGCCGTCCATGGTCAAGGCTGAATTGTGGCTATGCAACAGTGTTCTTCCTTCCTCATTAAGATCAAAAAATTTAAAAAAAGATCAAAAAATAAAATTGCTCTGGACTGAGCCACATACTGATTACCATGAAACTACCACTGTTTATTTCTGAAAACTTTTCTCCAGGAGTTATGAATTAGCAGATTAGAGTGTCATCTGACTAATAAAGTCAAGGTCAGGTAGATTTCTTTTGTTAAGTTGCTACATTACATGGTTACAAACTTGCCCAAAAAACAGCAGCCTAACTCATTACTACATGTGAAAAACAATTCAAAGGGCATTTCCTAACACTAATCTGTTCTGCTAGAGGGGAAACATTTTTAAATAAAATGCTTAATTATCCTGTAACTTAAGCAAATTCCCCTAAAATGTCCAAATTTGTTCTTAAAGATCCATAAGGCATGTATTTAAAATTATTTATTTTACAGAATTATTTTATAATTTGCTATTATCAGGGGAACAAAAAAAAACTAAAGGCACATGTAGACTACTGATCAAATTAAACAACCAAGGGAGAAAAGCAACTAGGACCAAAAAAAAAAAAATCTACTCCAGCATCTAGTTTTGTTGATTATTTGGATCAAAAGTGAGAAATGCAACATTCCAGAGGGAAGTTAAAATACTTCAATGCATCTATTCTGAAGCACTTGCTATGCATTTAGCTAACTACCACTACACTGTGTCAACATCAACCTTAAACACAAAATGCATCTTAAGAGTCAAAATATTTCACAGCACTCAGAACAGTGCCTAACAAAAAAGTAGACATTCAATAAATTAGCTGCTCAATAAATGGACAAAAATTTACGTTACTGCTTTCATATTCATTCAAAAATAGCCTGCAAACTATAGCATCTTAAATATCAAAGAAAATAAATGTAAAATATAAACATACTATTTCTATGGAAAGCTCATTATGAGTTCTGCAATATTTGATAAAACATTACCTCAAAAAAACCTCACTTCAATAAAAAGGTCTAAAAAGGAAAAAAAGGAGAAATAAATGCTAAGGTCCCTGGGTGACTCAGTTGGTTAAGCCTGCCTTCAGCTCAGGTCATGATCCCAGGATCCTGCTCAGCTGGGAGTGTGCTTCTCCCTCTGCACCCCGCCCCCCCGCAACCAGGCTCCTGCTCGCGCTTGCAAAAATAAATAAAATCTTATAAATAAATAAATGCTAAACCGTAAAAGAACTATGGAGACATAAGTACTGGAAATTCATGATTTATAACTGAATCGGCTAAGAAACGTTTCATATAAAAGCAACAATCCTAACCCCTACGTATCCAATAGTTAGACAATTCTATGTGCTTAATTACAGCACACTAATCACAGCCACCAGGTTCAGTAACTTCACAGAAATTAGCCAAATCATTATACCACCTACCATTTATTGGAGCCAAAAATTCTAGGAGCTAGAATGGGAACAAGGTAGTCAGCCAAGCACAAAAACATAACAAAACAGGAAACACCGGACAGAACAGATGGATCTAGATAGTAGATAGTCCTGTTTAAAAAAAAAAAAAAATTAATGGTTAGAAAAACATAGTCATTATTATTCCTAGCTGAAGATGTTTATTCACTTAAGTCTTTTGGGTCTCAAAGATGTTATCTGCCTTTTTCATTCTGTTTCTCACAAGTGGTTTTCCCGGAAGCTTCAGAATGTGATAACATAGTTGCAATGGTTAATGTAAATATCAAGAGACAAAAGCTCCTTGGGGTCCTCAATACTTTTTAGGAGTGTAAAGGGTCCTAATGGCCAAAAAGTGTGAGAGCCACTGATTTATTCAATTGCTTTAAGTTACCGAGTTTACTAAGTACTACAAATTCTGAAAACTAGGAGAACTGCTCTAAGAAAAGGCATTCTTTACAGATTACACATTACAAAAGACTTAGGCACTTTCAAAAATGGAGGCTGTGTATTACCTGGGCCCTTTTTAATAACAAGCACAATCCACAGTAATTTAATAGCTCACTTACAGAAACACCAAAGAAACCACACCCATGATGGCAGGTGGAAACCAGGCTCTTTCCCATCTGAGGACTTTATCAGCCATCAGCATCACTTCTCCCCATCCCTGCAGCTGCTCTTCCAGACTTGCAGTCTCTGCAGCCTACATAAGACCAACATGTAAAGCGATCATTTTACTACTCCCAACATTTCTGTGCTTCCTAGAGAGTTAAATTTTTTTAAGACACCAAGAATGTAAAACAGCTCTCAACCAAGTCACTATCTTAAATTAGTTCCTAAAAAATTCTGCAAATTTGGTACCAAAGACAGAAATCCATTTGGGGTGGGGAGGGGAGGACAACCTATCATTTAACAATCACCTTTCAAGTCCAAGCACTGGGCTACTCTTCATACCTCATGTAACAATCCTTATAGAGCCCCTCACAGTGTGTGGGATAATGAGACCCATTTAACAAAGACAGGGACCTCAGAATGGGTGACTAGCTTTCTCAAAGTCATGCATTACTAAGTGGCAGCACCCAAAATATAAAATTACATCGCTTTAAGTTTGCTCAGTTTTCAGGTGGTGAGAATTGATCTGTTGTTTTGTCATTTCATTGATTTATACCCCTACTTCTAAATCCATTAGGAAAGCCTCTCCCTGAACAGCATTCAATTTTTAAAATAGCTTTGTGTAATGGAATCATTTAGATGCTGGCATCAGTTGCACAATTAAGTAAAACTACTTTCACCAAATTACATGAGGCATCTTAAGCTCAATGTATCTCCTCAATAGAATGAGTGCTTCTTACACTTACCAGGACATTTGGTTAGACTTCAAATTTCTCTGCAAATCTGACAATCTGCTGGAAGTAGACTTCTGGAATGAGTCAATGTGGCAAAAAGCCCCTAAACTGATTTTGGTACAGGAAAAAGAACTGAAAGAAACCCATGTGCCCTTATAAATGTTATCACTGGGAAATAAACAAAAGACAGAGGACAGTGCAGCCCAATCTTAATAAAGATGCTATCTATCTGTGCCACACTCATCACTTAGGTGACTTCAACATTTCTGACTTTATATATCATGCTTGATATAGTTAAATATGAGATTACTATGTGCCAGAAACTCTTTAAGTATTTTATATGCTTATACTTTAATTAATCCTCCCAATATGCTAAAAGGGTGGTATTGTTACAAACCTCATTTTACAGATGAAGTAACAGATACAGACAGGTTAAAAGATCTGAACCCAGGAAATCCAAAGCCAAAGGCTTTGTTCTCCTTGAAGTTACACTGCTCCGCTGGAAAGAGCAGCTGAACTCCAGGCCAGGATCTGTCATTTGAATAAACTGTGTGAATTTGGGCAATTCTTTGTGCTTCAAGCAACCCTCTTTAAGTGGAACCTGGCTGGGGCTAACCATGCTAACTAAAGAGAAGTGTGTTTGCGTGTGTTTAAACGAACAGGTCATGCATTTCTAGAAACCAATGCAAAATGAAAATCTCGCACAATCAAAACTTCCCTGCAAAGTCACTTAATTCATTAGCACCTCGGCTCTTGAATATCAAACGTCAAAGATTAAATTCTTTGGTTCCTCTATTCATTGTGGCAACGGACAAAAGGCAAGGATTTCTCTCGTTTTTGCCTAGATCGAGCCGTGAAACTCGTAGTGAGGTTAAATTTGTCCGCCTGTGATACGTCACTGCAGTTCCTTCAGACCCCTGCTTATTCTCAAGTCATCCTGTGACACACACACACCCGTCCCTTACAAACACCAGACAAACGCAAGGTCCTCCCACTGTCCTCCCTGCTGGACCCTGGTCCCAGTGTCCTGCGGTGAGCTCACAGCCTCCCCGCGGTTTAAGCTGTGCCAGCTCTAACAAATTTCGGCAGCAGCCCTTTGACCCTCCACCCCTGCCCAAGTATGGGGGAAAAGAACGAAAGGACAGCCTGGTTGAAATCAAAGAGGGGGAACCTCGGGTATGACTGGGGGCCTGGGGCTCAAAAGCGCTCGACAGGCCCCTCGCGGCCCTCTGCCCCAGGTTTCACCCCAGGCTTATCGCAGGCCCCCTTCTCCCACTTCCTCTTCATCCCCTGCTGGCGGTGCGAGATCACGCGCCCTCCTCACCCCATCTTGTACCTTCCCCAGGGGATGTTAGGGGTCGACACGTCTAGTGACCGCCACACTGCACCTACCCAAGAGGCCCAAGGGGCGGGCGTCGTCGCCTGCGCCTGGGAACCGGGAGGGAAGGGCCGGGCCCACCACGGGTGATAGGAACGAGGCCGCAAGCGCCGCCAGGCTAAGCCCACCCAAGTCTGGAGGCCCTGCTTGGTTCCCTCACGACTCACCAGCAGGTTGGTGCTGCGATTATCTCCCTCCGCCATCGTCCCTGAGGTGCTGCCTTAGCGGGCGCACACCGCCCCCCAAACAAGCTTTCCACAGAGACCCACACAGCGACCCTAGCGCGAAGGCACGCCCCGCAGGCCGCTTATATAGGCCAGCCACCTTTCCCGACAGTCTCCGCGAAGCCCGCTCCTCATTGGGTGGATTGAACTCAAGTTTCGGGGGAGCCCGACCAACCGCTGCCCAGCGCATGGCTTGAAATTGAGGTCAAAGGAGACGGAGGCCGCTCAGGGCGAGGGGGCGGGGACAAGGAGCAACCAACCAGCGCCCAGGAGCGGTGTGACGCCCCGCCCGGGTCTTTCGGAAGCGGTTGAACGGCCGCTATCGTCCCTCCCCCCCCACCCCCCCACCGCGGCTTGGTCTGTCCGCGGTATAACCAGGGGTGGCGGCCATGGTAGCTCTCGGGCCCTCTTCTGCTGGAGTTGAAAGCAGCTAGGGAGACTTGATGGAATTGAGTCTTTGAAGAAACAGGACGCGCATTATCAGGCGAAGGGCAGAGATGGGCGCGTGACGCTGACCTCGCTGTGATCAAAGGGGCCTGGTGCCCGTCGCTCTCGCCGCGCCCCCCTGCGGCCGTTCCGTCTCATCCCTGGTCTGGCCGCTCTGGCCCGGCCCCTGCGCAGTTTAGCCCAGACTTGAGACGCGGACACTCGTGCCCACCCCATGAGGTTTTGAGGACGAGTGGAAGGAGCTGTTTCTGTAAATTGTCGGCAGTTTGCCCCATCTAACCATTAAGAGTAAGGACTTAGCTAGATGGAGGAAGGAGGGGGGAATCTGGCATAGTTCTCCAACGTGGGGAAAAAAGCACCGATTTACAAAGGTGGCTTATTTATGTGGGTCTTCAGGGAAATCCTTTGTGGGACAGGGCGTTTCGGTTACTTACGGAACGATGAGCTCCTTCTCCACGAAGGGTCTGGTTTTTGACAGAACCTTGTTTACACTGGAGGTCTTGCTAAGGAAATATGTAAACCCTCTCCTAAGCAGTGGGATTCATCAGTAACTTAGGAACTAGAGTAACTACCAGATAATACTAAGATGAATTACTTCCACGTCTTTTCTCTGCAAGATTTCAAAATGCATTAAGTGCTTTGATTTTCAGTAATTAGTCATGCCAAATGTTGACCTGGTCAGAAATGTTTCAGGAAAACTTACCATAGCTTTTACCTTTCAGCCTTTTATCTTTTTTATAATCACCTATATTATGCCACAAATTTATATTTATTTTAAAAGAATTCCTTAAATAACTACCCAGATTCTTAAGAGAACACATGCTGCCCCTAAGAAAGCCAGTGGGGACAGGAGCAGTATGAGTTTCAAGGAAGGGTGTGAAATTTACCATGGATCTTGGGGGTGGGGGGAGCATCGATGGGGGCAGAAACACTTGAGAGGGGAAAGCAAGCCTTTGCAAAGGAAGGGGACTCTTCAATAAAGGGCCACTTTGGGGGGAAAATACGGTTTTGTAGGGAAGAAGCAGCCAGTTGATACAGAGATCCCATTGGGGGAGATTTTAAAGCTACGAAGTTTGAGAAGCAGCCCCTGGCCTCCCTCTTCGAAAGAAAATTAAAAGGTCCCAATCCGCAGCCACATAGTGAATATATTAAGCACTGGGTGCAAAATCTTGGTATAGACACAGAAGTATCTCCTTCCAAGGAAGCCACAGAATTTTTATGCTTTAAAAATGACATTTCTACTTTGGGAAATCAGTCTCTGCTACAAAATGCTTCTGGTTCACCCAAGTTCCCTATGTACAACCTAAGACTTCAACACCAGCGTGTGAAATTGAGGTAGGTGAAAAAAATTGAAGCAACTCAAGCAGCACAGGCTCTCCTCTCCCCAGTATTTTTGTTACTGAAGGAATGTGCTCCCACACCTATTTGCAACTTGATAGTCCAGGAGCACTGGTACAAGGTCTTTCTGTAAACTTCCAATTGGTTTAATTATTTAAAAACACCTACCCTTAGTGCTTTCTTTTGAGCTTTGCTTTTGTACTACAAAAAGAGGATATGAACTTTTGAAAGGTGCCCCATGACAACACAGTTAACATAAATCTTATAATGATCTAGCAACAAAATGCAATCTGATTTCCAGATATTTAAAACAAGCCAGACATTTTAATTCTATTTTCCTTCAGCTTTCACACCCCAGGGGAATACACATATCAATAATGTCCTGTGGTTTTGTTTCTCAATACTGACAAAGTTAAGCTTAACAAATTACACAATACTAAAACTTACCCATAGAATTAAATTTTCACTGCTGCTCAAAAATACTATAGTACTTTGAGGATTAAAAAAAAAAAAAAAAAAAATACAGGGGTGCCTGGGTGGCTCAGTCGTAAAGCGTCTGCCTTCGGCTCAGGTCATGGTCCCAGGGTCCTGGGATCGAGCCCCGCATCGGGCTCCCTGCTCAGCAGAAGCCTGCTTCTCCCTCCCCCACTCTCCCTGCTTGTGTTCTCTCTCCCTCTCTCTCTCTCGCTGTCTGTCAAAAACTAAAATCTTAAGAAAAAAAAATTACTTTGAGTGGTGCCTGGCTGGCTCAAGTCAGTAGAGCATGTGACTCTTGATCTCAGGGTTGTGGTTTAAGTCCCACATTGGGTGTGGAGATAAAAAATAAATTATTTAAAAAAAAAAAACGTTGAGAACTGAGCTTTAAAAACATTTTTGGAGGTATTAATACTTTAAAAAAACCAAACCTCTACCCATATTCCAAAAGTACGTTTTCTGGAACCTACTTCGACCAATAAATTCAGAGCTTAAATGCTACGTCTTTTAAGACTTTATTTTCTGAAAAACGTATTTCATACAATCTTTGCTGTGTTAATGCAAATATGCACAAAGTAGGCATGTATTTTTGTTTTCCAAAAGATGCATTATGAACATTTTTCAGGAAGCTGGTGTGATTTATTCAACTTTTAATCTTAAATACAATCACAAAATTATATCCATCAGGAGGCATTACAACCTTTTGTACAGAGAAGCCACTTTATTTATACAATGTTACTAGGACAAGGAAGATTCAGTTCAACTCAACTTGCTCTGATGGTAAGGGTAAATTAACAAGTGAAGTATGCTGCTGCCACTGACATTACAGGTGGAAATATAAGAGAAATTTAAACCAGAAAAATAACTGACACAAGAACTTGAAACAGGAGCTGAAACTTGGACTGCCAGGAAAAGAAAAAAATCAGCCTGTTTTGAAAGAAAAACATTCTACAAGCCTGCATTTCAGAACAACATGCAATTCCTTGAGTTTACCATCTTCAAAAATCAAACTCATTGTATGACAGTTTTACAGTAGCACAACAAACAGCTTTTCCCTAGTAAGCCCAAATTCCCATAGAAAACAAGGGACTCCAAGGGGTTCCTGTTGTACAACTAACCCTTGAACCTGGAGAGCTTCTCAGTCAGAGTCCATTTGCCCTTTTGTAAATAAGGGATGGTGACACTGTTACCCAGGCCTAAAAAGCAGGAAAAGTGCAACAAACTCTTAGGGGTTCATAATACAGTGGATTTCCCCTTCTGCAATGTTTGGAAAAATTTGTAACGCTAAGCTAGTTTTCCCCATTGGAGGAATGTTCCTAATACAAACCATGTATTGAAAACAAAATCTACCTTCTTTAAGTGACCCTTACATCACTATAGTCTACCTCCTTGATTTAAAGGGGGGTGGGGGGGCGGAGGGGAGTCCTAGCTCTAAATTACTGACATTTTACAAGCCCAAGATAGAGAATGGAAGGTCACTGGTTTTCACATTCATCTAATTTCGTCTAAAACAAAGGTACGTGTGCTAACAGTAAAGCATTCACTGATTTTTGATGTATATGAATAGGACTAACAGGCTAACTGTAGGTGCTTCCTTTAATATGAAAAGAATTAGGAGAAAAGAAGAACCAGCTCCTTTGATTTTAGTACTGCCAAAACAAGTAAGCCCCCAGAGTAATTACAAATACGTGGAGGATAATAGGCCAGGAAGACTTTTCAATTTAAAGTACTGCCTATAATACCCCAGATTTAAAAGGACCTAAGATTGCACATCAACTCTAATATTTGGCTGTACTTGCATTGCCCTGCTCGGCATATTTTAATGGCTCTTTCCTTAAATTTCACACATCAGAACAACTACAATTAAAAACAATGCAGATAACACCAAACATAGACAATATTAAGAAAACTACATACTAAGCTTAGGTAATAGTGGCAAGTGTTAAGGGCAGAAGTGATGGAAGTTTTTCTTTGTATTACAAACCCTCACCCAGAACCTGGGGTTTGGGCTCTAAGAAAACAATTTAGGGAAGCAATCAAGAGCTTGATTATCAGTTCACACACAGAAATCTCACATAGCTCAAAAACAACTCACCACAAGTGCCAGACACAAAAGAATGTTAATAATCATCTAGCAAACTATGTTAAGAACTCATGACCAGAAAGAATGAGATCCTGCAAGACACAAAAGAAAAACTAAAAGAGAAATACACACAGCTCCATAAACCAACTAAGCCTCCACAGCTTTGTAGAGATACCAACTAAAATTCAGGCAATTTTAGAAAATCAAAGACAACAAAACACTTAAGATAAACTTCCATTTTCAAGGGTACTCTGAATTGAAGAAGAGGTTGTGGGTTATTCTATACCCCCTGAATCTTAGAGAGAGAGAAAGGAAAAGAGAGGAGCAGATCCCTGGTTTTCCACAGGTATTTTGTATCATCAAAAATGACTTCATTAACGGAAGCACTCTGAACTTTATTTTACAAGATAATCCCCCAAATACAGCCCTGTCTTCTCAATCTGCTCTATCACCAGGACCTTTCACCAGTGATTAAATCTGCAGAGTTTGCTTGTTAACAGTTCAAAATACCAAGGCTACTCAGCAGAATGACTTCCCAGAGGAAGCCAAACTGCACGGACTGGGGTCTTACTGTCCAGAGTGCAGTAATAAGTCCTCAGTTATTCACATCTGCCCCACAACCAAACATGTATATGCCACACTGTTCTCTGAGGGACCATTTTCAAATAAAAGTGACGGATAATTTACCAGAGGCACAGGTTTCTGATATAAAGCTGTTTTGTTTTTGCTTGGGTAAGGTGCCAGGTACCTCTGAAGCCTAAAATTCACAGGCAATAAAATTCACCTATTTCATTTATCTTCTTTACCAAAGAAAAAGCAATTTCTGAATACTACCTGTAGGGACAAACTAGTGTGAACTTGTTTTATCATTGTGATAAAAGTTTTTTCCTCACGACAATAAAGAATGTTGCTGAAAAGACTTTACTTTTGAGAGAGCAGAGGTAATCAAGTGATGAATGCAGTACCTCCCACACAGCCTCTAGGAAATAAAGCAGCGTGCATAACACAGTGTGGCATTATTGTTCCGGATAGGTTGTTTTGATTGTGAAAATAAGGTTCAAATGAATGAAAAAAATTAAATTTGACACACTAGGTTCCTTAACTTGCTATTAAGACACACGGGTATTTGAAAATACCACCTTTCTTGCAATGCTTGCCTAAGTATTAGAAAAGCACTGAGATGCATTCTCTCATGGGTATGTGAACATTATAGATTAATGTGGCAATCAGAATACAGAAAAGGCCAGAGCTATGTGGCATTTTTCCTTAATACCCTTCAAGTTTGTCTGTGAAGACTGGCAACCAGAAATGATCACAGTCCTAACCTCTAAAATGCAGGAAAAATGTACTCAAACAATCAAGATTGTGTGTTCTACTTTGTGTCGATACGTGATTTTACGAATCCTATTCTAGTCTCGATTTTTATTTTGGATCAACAATTCAGCTTACAATACTGAAGTGCAATACTAAATTTAAGGAAACCTTGATCATGAATTCACAGCAAACTATTAAAATTGTGCAAAAAGTAAAGTACTTCACAGACTAATAATTGAACTTAAGAAAAGATGGTGGTGGTTCTCATCTTTGCTGATGTTTCACGTACATGTCCTAAAATGCCAGGTAAACTAAAGCAATTATAATTTACGAAGTGGAAATTAAAAGTATCAAATGAGAAAACTGAATTAAAAAACATCTCACTCTACCTCCACCAGAACATCACTTTATTGTTAATCTGTCATCAACAATGTAAAACTCTAATAGGTATTCTATCCTGGTTTTTAAAAAGGTAAAAAGATTACATTGGATTAGCTACTTTCTATGAAAGAAACTACAGCAATCGCAGAAGAGGGAAAATTTGAATGACCTCCCAAAAATGCACACTATAAGCAAAGGGGAGTGTACATTAAATCAAATGTCTGTTAGATTCATTACTTTTGAATGCACAGTGACAATTCTGGAAACTGTACATGATAGAATCACAGAAATGACTTAAATAACCAGAATTCTATTTTGTATGTGATCATCAGACCTTTAAACAATCCTTGAATTTGCCATGTTATTAGTCGTTTTGGAGAAATTTCTGTTTATCACTACAAATATAAGTTGTTAACAACATTGAGATGGAAGCATATGAAATACAAGGATTGAAATAAAAGTAAATTAGAAAGATGGCTAATCTACTAGATCAGGTAAAGGGGGGGGAGTGGGTAGATGATGTGGGATTAGGGAGGAGGACAATGGGTAGTTTTTTTTTTTTTCCCTTCATTTCAGAAGTAAGTTCTTCCAATGTAGTGTATCTGTTACATAGCTCTCCATTTCCAGTCCATTTCTGAAATTCTTATCGCATAGCCTTTTTGTACCTACTGGTCAACCCAACCAGTACTGTTGCCAAGCAACAAGTGTTACACGAGAATCTGAATGCATCAAATCTTCCTTGGCTGTGATTTCTTCGCGGCCCCAGTTTTCTCTGTTTCTGAGCGGGGTTTGTTTTTTCCTGGATTGTACACACAGGGTCAGGTGGAATGGAGTTCCAAATCACTCTGTGCTCCGCGGCATCCCGATTTCTTTCTGCAGCTAACCTCCTGACACGTTTGCAGCTGTTCTGTGGCAGAAAGACAATCTCCATGTTCAGGCGGTGAGCTTTCTTTCTTTCACCCTTGACCCTGGGGTTGCAGGCCATGGTGTTGGGCGTATCCCTGAGTGCAGCTGTCCTGCAGGATTCACTTCCTAGCGCACCGAGATTTCCTAGGGTTCCTCAGAGTAAGCCCCCAGTTGCATCACCACCGACTGTGGTGTGGCTTTGGATGCCTGAGGCTGAGTTGATTCTGGTGGATGTCTGACCTCGCTTAACCAGACTCATCTACTGTCTCACCATTCATACCCAGGCTGTCCAACCTTCATACAGCTGAGCCAAGTTATCTAGATTAGTTGCTTCCTTAATGACATAGTCAACCTGTAAAAGTAGGCAGGAGAATATTTTAAACAATTTAGACTTTTAAAGGACATATATGAGTTCTAGGAGTTAAGTTTCTAATCACCCAGATTAATAACCCAAAGGATGTGTAGTTGCTATGGGGGAACGGTTAAGTAACCTGAGCTTCTCTCATAATTCCACAGCCTACAAAATGTGTGTCTTGGCAAAGTTACAATCCCTTTGAGTCTTGTAAATCCTTAGATGAAGACAGAACCCCCACTGACCCCACAGGTGCTCTTGGGGTTAAACACATGAAGTCACTAAGTAAATGCTTAAGCAGTGTAAAAAAAAAAGCGCATAGCAGATTCTGAAATACAGTTGGGTGCTCGACAAATGTCTATTGATTCTGACTCAGCTAAATTTTCCTTTATAGTAAGAGATATAATCATCTCTATATCCACAGAATCCAGAGGGCCCAATTGTATGTTAAATGCTCAATATATGGCTGCTGAATGATGACTTATACCAAAAGTTGTGCACCAAGATCTCTATACTTACCACCCCCCGTGAGCCCATTAACTCTCTTTCATATATAAAATTTAGTTAACACAATAAAAAGCACCATAGCCAACCATCCTTCAAACAAATGAACAGACAGCTAAAGATAGACAGTCCTGGAGCACCTGGTGGCTCAGTTGATTAAGGGTCTGCCTCTGATTCAGGTCATGATCCTGGGATGACTAGGATCCATCGTCTGGGATGGAGCCCAGAGTCCTGCTCAGCAGGGAGTCTGCTTCTCCCTCAGCCTTTGCCCCTCCCCTGGCTCATGTGCATGCTCTCTCTCTCTCAAATAAATAAAATCTTAAAAAAAAAAAAAAGACCATCCTGAAAGTACACAAGCCATTAACCTACCAGAAAGCTTCTGAAGCAAAGATACCCCTAACTCATTATTATCCATGTGTTTTGTTTTGTGGGTTGTTTTTTTTTCCCCCAAACTTGACAATTTCTAAGGAAATAATTCTTGACCAAGAAGAGTTTAATTTCAGGTCCTACACAGCTATGTAACAGCATTTAAAATATAAAAAAAACCTTTTCTTGCTGATGTTAAAACTGAATTGTGGATGTCAAAACATTAGAAAATAGGATATTCACAGTCTCAAATTTTTACCCCACGGAAGAAAAGGTACATTTGTAAAGAAGAATTCAGGAGAACACTATCCTTGACCAAATGACCTAACTTAATAACACAGAAGATGGCACACACAAAGACACATCACTGACATAGTATCCCTGCCAAAAATGTTGATTCCTAATTATGAGGGAAATATCAGACAAATACACAGTGAGGCACGTTCTACAAAATGACTGGTCTGAACACATCAGAAAGGTCAATGTCATAAAAGGAAAAAAAAGAAAATCCTCAGGAACTGCTCTAGATATTAAAGGCAACTAAAAGTAGAACAAGTATATATGAAATTCAAGATAAGCCTTGACTAGATCTGGGGGGGGCTAAGCAATAAAGGCCATTTTGGGATAGCTGAAGAAATCTGAATATGGACTGCATGTGAGTTAACAGTCAGTGTTAAAATCAATAGTGAGTTTCCTGAGTTAATAATAATGTTTTGTTTAGGAGACATATATTGAAATATTTAGGCACGAAGTGTTTTGTCTGTAACTCTCACAAGGCTCTGAAAAACAGTGTATGCATACACATACACAGAAAGATGAAGCAAATGTAGGAACACAACTGGTTTACTAAATCTAGGTAAAGAGTACATGGACATTCCTACAACATTTCTGTAGGTTTAAAAATTTCAAAATAAACAGCCGGGGCAGGGGGTGGGTATTCATTCTCGAATTTATATATACAATTTTAATAACACTAATGAGAAAATTTCAGAGTAATGACTTCAGACAAACTGACACCCCCAAACACTTTATAGATACTATTCCTGCACCCCAAATTTCACCCTGGTTTCACTGGAAACCTTCACATAGTCCTCTTTAAAATGCAAATTAACTGCTCTCTGGTGGAGGAGAGAGAGGGGGTCAAGTCACACCTTAAATTTCTGTGAGAAGAGGGCTGGGGAGAAAGGAAATGTGCTAAAAGGGTAGAGTCAGAATAAAACAGTGACTATTATTTGACAACTAACTCCAGAGCTACCATTACTCAAAATTTTCTGAATTCTGAAAATAAATTTCAGTTCCTTATTTCTTGATGAACCACCAAGGACATGGGTGAGGGTATCCTTAAACCTGTACTGTTTCAGCAGCATTAAAATGGATAGATCAAGTTTAAAAAATGGTCACCTGTTCAGCAACTGACATCCTCCTATTCGGATCAACATCACGGCCCTCTAGCTTGGCTTTCACCCTCTTCCACACACTCACTGCATAGGAGTTTCTCTCTTGCACAGCTACGAAGCAACGGAAACATACGTTAAGTCAAACCACCACTTTGTATAAATATTTAATGCATCCTTATTCTAACTAATTACCTTTCCCCGTTTTAGGGTCTCTGACGGCCTTTTTAGGACTACAAGCAACACTCTTGCCAGTTCCTGGAATGGTGCTTGGTGGAGTATCTGCTGATGTGGCAAGATTTTTCTGAATCAGCTTTCTAGCATTCTGTGACATGACATCAGGCTGAGTCTTCTGGCCAGTGTTGCTCCGGACTGCTATAGAGAAAGAGTGGGTGGCTCAATTCACACGTAAACAGAAGAGATGGAGGGAGACAAAGAGGAGAGAGCAGGGCAGTGCTCTCTCAAACATCAACTACAAATGTAGAGCCAAGAAAAGAAATATGATTTTACAACCTTAAAGTCCTTATCCCTTGAAATACTGTCCTCCTAAAAATACAGCCTGAAGAGCTAGACATTCAAAAACAAATTTGTGCAATGATGCTCACTGCCTGTTGTGGCATCAAAAAACTATAAATATATTAACTGTCCAACAATGTGGGATTAATATGGTAAAGACATAGAATGACATATTAAATTGGGGCATTAAGTCATTTTCTAAAAGATTCTCTGATGGCAAGGAAATTCCCAATTTAATATTAAGTGGGAAAAGGCAACAAGAACTGCATTCACAGAATGATCCCAATTTGTGCATGTGCGTGCGCACATATACACACAAGTCCAACAAGAAATATGTAATGGTTTTACCTCCAACTGGAATGAAACTACCAATTTTCCTATTTTTAAAAAATTTTCCCTGGCAAGCATATATTTTATATTCATAAATCATTTAAAGAGGATTTAAACACAAGATATTTTTACTTTCTCACACAAGTACCTTTTTTTTTTTTTTAAAGATTTTATTTATTTATTTGACAGAGAGAGAGACAGCGAGAGAGGGAACACAAGCAGGGGGAGTGAGAGAGGGAGAAGCAGGCTTCCCGCTGAGCAGGGAGCCCGATGCGGGGCTCGATCCCAGGACCCTGGGATCATGACCTGAGCCGAAGGCAGACGCCTATCGACTGAGCCACCCAGGTACCCCGTTTCTCACACAAGTACTTTTAAAATTAAACCAAAATGTGTTCAGTTTGAGTTGTGACAGAGTTTAAGAAAGCCCTTTAAAAAGGTGATGACTATGAACACATTAGACACTTAAAAGTATAATTAAACACCTTAGCGTCTATGTGTACATTATTAACAGATCAAGATTCAGGTGTTTTTTGAAGGAGAGAAGTCATACCTGCAGCAAAGGATGGCTGATAAGTAGCAGATGACGTTGGACTCGAACATTCATTTGTTGCATCGGTGACTAAGGGTGATGCAAAACCCACTAAATTATTATAGATACTGAAATACAAAATAAAATAGCTTATTTATGAAATGCTTCACCAGGTAACTGCTTATAAATATGAACAAAACTTAAAAAAACGTAGCTGAATTAAGCAAAACTTACTACACCAGATGTTTTGCTTATGTTCTGACTACATTTTCAATTTAGGCCAGAAGGCATTCTTACCTCTGACTTTGTGTTTTCAGTTCTTTCAAGGTGGGAGTTATTTCCTGGAGCATTTCAACGTGTTCCTGACTTCGCACCTGACCCATAGCCTGGACTAAGGTAAAGAGCGCTGTCTGAATGTTGTCCTGCCATGCTTTATATTCGGCTAAGAATTGTCGGACACTGTTCTCATAGGGAACATCTTCCCCGTCGGCCAGAGCAGCTTCCTCATCCTGGACTCAGTATTGTAAGAATTAAGAGAAATGGAATTTGGTTCAATAGTAACTCATAAGACAGTCACCTTTCGGATAACAATAAGTGTTTTTCAAATATGTGTTTAATCTGTTTATTACATTGGAACTCCTTTTCTACAGAAATCTTATTTCCAGTAAAAATAAAAACTCCAAGTAAAAACAAATCCCCAAGTTAAATGATCTGCAGTTTTGCAATGATGAAGTTATTTAGCCTTCTCTGGGGGCTCAGTTTCCTTACTATGTAAATTACATAGGCTACTGGAGGGAAGAGAGAAGAAATCATTTTGGAGGCAAACTCATATGAGCCTAGGAATAAGGGTTGGGAGGAGGCAAAGATTTGGGGGAAATCGAAACACTCTGAGGCTACATTCACGTTTCAGCTCTATTGTTAAGTTATAGGACTTTGGGTGAATCAATCTCTTTAACCCTCAGTTTCTCTGGGTACAAAATCAGAATACTACAACCTGCTTTAAAAAAGAAAAAAAAAGGTTGATAAAAACACAAAGTAACTCAATTACAAACAAACTGGAAGATGTGACCTGAGAGAAGTTGTTTTTGTTTATGTCATTATTTTCCCAAATCAACTATGTATTTTTATGTACTGTAATTTTACAAAAGGAGGGAGTTAACTGTGTGTCAGTGGTATTAGTCTTACCTTAGCCATTGCTTTCAGGAGATGTTTGACATCTCCAAGTTGCCGGTTATGACCAGTGAGCACAGTCTTTATATTATCAACCAGATTCTGAATTGTTTCACAGACTGTTTCTATCTGCTGCTCCTTCTCTGTCTGAATTGCCCTCTGAGTAGACATATCCTGGGTCAATTGTTTGTGTGCTGACAAAAGCCATTCAGAGCTGCCAATAGGATGTTCAAGACTGGTGTCCTAAACAGAACAAGCATTTGTTTGATTTAAGTATCAGATGGAATAATGTAAGATTCTTTCCTTTATCACCACCACGAAAAGGTATTAGTAACTCAAGCTGACACAAAGAACCTCATTTGCTAAGTCATGAACTAATTATGTAAATAATAGTACTTAATAATAATTTAAATAATCTATGAAATACAGATTAAGATTTTTAACTTTTCTGCATAATCACACAGGGAATGCTTAAAATTTAAGACATAAAATATATATCTAGAATTACAAAGATGATCTGTATCTAGGACCCCAGTGTAAATCACTCTTTAAAAAGACACCAGAGGTGGGTGCCTGGGTGGCTCAGTCGTCAAGCGTCTGCCTTCGGCTCGGGTCATGATCCCAGGGTCCTGGGATCGAGCCCCGCATCGGGCTCTCTGCTCAGCGGGAAGCCTGCTTCTCCCTCCCCCACTCCCCCTGCTTGTGTTCCCTCTCTCACTCTGTCAAATAAATAAATAAAATCTTTAAAAAAAAAAAAAGACACCAGAGGTTCTTAATTAATACACAGCCTAAAACCTTCCCACAAAATATAAACACCTAATTTATCAACTTGCTATTTCTGGACTCATCTCTCCTGTCCAGCATTCACCTTCCACTAGCCCTCTGTCTGCTACCCTATTTACAGTGCATCTAAATCATTTGCTATACATTGAATTTCTCCTCCCCTCTGAACCTCCACAGTACTTCCAATTATGGCTCTGAGAATTCTTTTAACTTTTTAATTCATTGTATTATTTCTTATTAATAGGTTCCTTGGGGGCTAAGAGCAAGATTTAACCATCATTTTTTTTTTTTTAAGATTTTAAGTAATCTCTACATCCAATGTGGGGCTCGAACTCACAACCTGGAGATCAAGAGTCATATGCTTCACCGAACAAGCCAGCAGGTACCCCTAGATTTAATCATTAGATCCCAAAACAATATCTTATATACAGGACACACACTGCATAAATGTAAACTGAGTGAATATATTACATGGACTTCGAGGGCATAATCCTGGCCTTATCATTTTCATCAACTAATCTCTTTACTCCCGCACCAAGATTCAAGACTCACCACTCTCTGTAATAGACGAAGCTCTAACTCAGAGACCGAACTGTTAAACTGTGATGCAAATGAACACATTTGCTGACATCGTTTGATTAGTTCAAATAATGCAGCATCCAGGTTTAAGGCTTCTGCAGTTCTAGTTCGTAAACTTTCAAAATGAATGATATTGCTGCAGAGGAAAGTGACCTGTGAAGAGGCAAAGAGGAATGGAACCATCAAAATAAGCGGGGACATGCAATTTTAATTTGACATGAAAAAATACTACCTATTCATTTCCAGAATTCAGAACCACAATTGGTCCTGAGAAATGTATGAACGACTCTTTTGGGAAATAGATCTAATCCTGATAAAGGCTATGAATAAATGCACCTTGTTTTGGTTGATGTCTTTAGGTGTGAGATGGTTAAAAGCACCTAAAGACAATATGTAAAAGTATCTTCTATATGTTTGCTTTCACACAGAAAATTTACTTCATAATAAAACCTGTTATCATATTCAGCTGCAGTTTATTTGTGCTATGTCCAAATTTCCAATTTGGAATGTTGCCCTTCTGCTTCTACTCTTGCCTAACTTTACAATAAAGATCACAAAATACTAACTGGACGTTTGACAATATAATGCACATCTTTTAATGTATGATAGTACTATTGTGATTATGTAAATAGTTCTCACCTTTATAAATACATACTGAAATATTTACAGATAAAAATGATAGAATATTTGGGATTTCATTAAAAATGGGATGGGAAGGAGGAATAGGAAGTACAGAGGAAATAAAATGGGACTTAAGTTGATAATCACTAAATTTTAATTGGTTATGAGGATATGAGAATCACTGTATTAGTCTAATTTTATACCTGACTGAAAATTACCTAACTTCTTTTTTTTTGCTTTTGTCCCCTTCCCCCAATCATAACGAAGTTAATCCACAAACTCTAGCG
This sequence comes from Phoca vitulina, assembly GCF_004348235.1. Classification (NCBI taxonomy): domain Eukaryota; kingdom Metazoa; phylum Chordata; class Mammalia; order Carnivora; family Phocidae; genus Phoca; species Phoca vitulina. The sequence continues at coordinate 196,319 of NW_022589812.1, forward strand.
GAACACAAGGTCATAAAGACATTTTATTGCCACAGAGTCACCACAGCTGCATATAGAGAACCTTAGACAAATATGGAATTAAACTCCTTATTTTCCAACAGAAGCTGAATCCACTTTTTATTTAGCTAGGAGGCAGTAAAGGTCTAGGGAAATAATTGGCTGTGAGCTCAGCCTAAGGGATGCCCTTCCCACCAAGGCCTATCAGTCCCTCTTTCCAGTACTGTGAACTAGAGGGTGGACTACCCCTAGTTATCCCACGTGTAACTTCCAATCAGTTGTCGAATCCCGTAACTGAAAACAAAGACGGTGCACATGGGTCACAATACCTGGCTTGCTCGTTGGCTCTCTTTAAGGACAAGATTTCTTCTTTCAGCTATTGTTGCTTCAAAATCCTGTAGTACAGGTGCCAGTGCAGGGTTGGCACCACCTGCCCACTTGAGTCGCTGTTCAATACTTGCTTCAAGGGCTGCTAGTTTTTCCTATAAAAGCCAGCAGAACCTCAGTGAATATGACACTCTCCAATTCCTGGTGAGCATTTTATACAAATACAAGAGAGACTCAAAAGAAGCAGGATGGGACATACATTATTTATTTATTTATTTTTAAAGATTTTATTTATTTATTTGAGAGAGAGAATGAGATAGAGAGAGCATGAGAGGGGGGAGGGTCAGAGGGAGAAGCAGACTCCCCGCTGAGCAGGGAGCCTGATGCGGGACTCGATCCCAGGACTCCAGGATCATGACCTGAGCCGAAGGCAGTCGCTTAACCAACTGAGCCACCCAGGTGCCCGGGACATACATAATTTAGAAAACATTTTAACATACATCCACTGGGGCGCCTGGGTGGCTCAGTTGGTTGGGCGACTGCCTTCGGCTCAGGTCATGATCCTGGAGTCCCTGGATCGAGTCCCGCATCGGGCTCCCTGCTCAGCGGGGAGTCTGCTTCTCCCTCTGACCCTCCCCCCTCTCATGTACTCGCTCTCATTCTCTCTCAAATAAATAAATAAAATCTTAAAAAAAAAAAAAAAAACATACATCCACTGGAATTAATCTTTATTTCACTTTGAATATTTAAGGCTAAACATGTCTGGGGAGGTAAGAACTGGCTTTCAGTTTGTCTTAAATTTGCTTCTACTTACTTCAGAAAGACAGTGAGCAAGTGGAGGGAGGGGCAGAGGGAGAGAATCTTTCAAGCAGACTCCCCGCTGAGCACAGAACGTGATGTAGGGCTCAACTCCATGACTCATGATATCACGACCTGAGCCAAACCAAGAGTTGGATGCTCAACCGACTGAGCCACCCAAGCACCCCAAGATTTTCATTTTTAAATAAAGTAGCCTTTAAAATGAAACACCTGCTACATCAAATTCCTAATGCTCTTATGTACTATCTATAAGAAAATCCATTTACCATTTGCAACAACATGGATGGAGCTAGAGAGTACAATGCTAAGTGAAATAAGTCACTCAGAAAAAGACAAATATATGATTTCACTCATATATGTAATTTGAGAAACAAACAAATGAACAAAGGGGAAAAAAAGAGAGACAAACCAAGAAACGGACTCTTAACAATAGAGAACAAACTGGTAGTTACCAGAGGGGAGGTGAATGGGGGGAAGGGGTAAAAGAGACAATGGGGATTAAAGAGTACACTTATCACAATGAGCACGGAGTCATGTATAGCACTATTGAATCACTATACTGTACACTAATATAACCCTGTATCTTAACTAGAATTAAAAAACTTAATTTAAAAATCCATTTATATCTTTGATTATGAAAGATGAAAATCAAATTCTCCCAAATTCAAAAGTTCATAAATAACAGTAAAAATCTATCAATAAGGAAGGTTTTATATAACAAAGTTATCCCATTATTTATTCAACACTTCAGGTGGAGGAATTCACATCCTCTGTGTTTTCTGTGCTTCTCTCCCTCTTTTCTCACAGAAACACACCTCTAAAATCAGAAAGGGCATGTATATTCATTCTCCAAAATTGAAAACTAGGCCTAATATACTGTAGAGAAAAGACATTTCACAATCTTCAAAGAAGTGAGCTCCAGAAAAATTTCATTAAAAATGTAAAAATTACAGAAGTGATTATACTTGATTTTATACAAAATTAATTTGTAAAATGAACAGAAAAATGTCAAGTTACTACTGAGTACATGAGATGTAAGAAGACACAATATAAAGACATAGATAACCATCATCAAGACCTGTTTCTTATTTTTAAAAGGGAGGTGAGATTAAATTATTAGGCAGAAATGATAAAGAAATACACTCAATGGGGCGCCTGGGTGGCTCAGTCGTTAAGCGTCTGTCTTCGACTCAGGTCATGATCCCAGGGTCCTGAGATCAAGCCCCACATCGGGCTCCCTGCCCAGCGGGAAACCTGTTTCTCCCTCTCCCACTCCCCCGCTTGTGTTCCCTCTCTTGCTGTGTCTCTCTGTCAAATAAATAAATAAAAATCTTTAAAAAAAAGAAATACACTCAATAATAGTAGTCAGGAAAATATTCTATTGCCTTTGACATCATAAAATATCATTAACTATACATAAAAAATGCCTAAGCTGGGTGCGTGAGTTGGTTAGGCGTCCCAACTCTTGATTTCAGATCAGGTCATAATCTCAGAGTTGTGAGATCGAGCCCTGTGTCAGGGTCTGTGCTGAGCTGTGAAGCCTGCTTAAGATTCTCTCTCCCTCTCCCTCTGACCCTCCTGACTCATGGGGACACACACGCATGCGCACTCTCCTCAGAATGAAAAAAAAAAAATGCCTAAGCTTTTTAGATATGACTAGTAAGCCAGATATAACTGCTTATGTGCCTTTCGGAAAACAAATTAAATGCTCAAGTTTTTCTAATCACCAAGGTTCTCTTAACATATAAAGGCAGAGCAATCATCAAATCCATTAAAAACCTGAAATATTTAGTATGTCTCTATTCCTGGTTAAAAATACACTGCTACCATAAGATCTGGTTACTTTGGAGGGTAAGAAAAAAAGATGTAAGTTAAAAATAAAAGTGCAAAAGGAGTATGCCCCTGTGGCTTAGCAGCCAAGGACAGACATGTAGATATACTGAATACCTCATCACATGGTAGGTTATTTCTCAAAGTGAATGTGCTTCAAGTAAGGTCTGACAAAACATACCTGAACTGTTGCAATTGAAGTTTCAATCTGGCTCAGAGTATGGAGTTTCTTTTTCATGCTGGTTAGGATGGCAGACCGAGGGGGAGGTGTGACTGACATGGCTTGTGGTCTATTGATAAGGAGGTCTTCATGCTGCCACTGTTCAAAGAAAAGGCAATGTAATAAAATCAGCAGGAAAAAAAAAAAAACAACAACTTGAGATAAAGGGAGGAGAGGTGCAAATTAGGACTGGGGGAAGAGGGGAAAAAAACCCAGCTGCAGTAAAGTGACGTAGGCAGAGAAGTTGTAATAGCAAAAACATTACAAAAGAATCACAACCAGGTGAAAAATTTCCTAATGTAGAGAATGGCTGATAAATGTCTTGGATCAGTGATATGCAACATCTAAGTAGTAATTCTGAAGATGTTTCCAAGTCTATGTAAAAGTCTAGTATACAATCCCCCCAAAAGGTATCTCCGGTTAAGAGGTTGGAAAAGGCATGGGGGGATAGTGGGTGGAGAGGTGAAGACTAGTCCAGCTGAGGCTAAGCAAGTAACTGAAAGAAATGATGGCAGTAGTCACAGAACAAAGAATTCTACAGAGAACCTAGAAGTTGCAGAAAGGGGCAGGCAACTGCTCACAGAGGATCAAGCCATCTTCTATGTTTTAAGGGAGGCCCCAGAAGGCCCAAGAGACTTTTGGGCTACAATTTAAAAGTAATACATTGCACTTAGGGCTTAAAATGATGAACATTTGTTCAGATCAACAAAATTGTAAGTATTTTTACAACATTTTCCATACAGTTGTCCATTTTTTAAGGGAATAAACTAGAATGTATAATAAAACTTACAGTACATTTTTAGAAGAAAAAATACAAAAAGATTCCAATGTGCTAGAAAGACCGTTAATATATAATAAATACAATTTCAAAATGTGAATAAATTACTTTTCTTAATTTATAAGCTAAAAACATCAGCTCATGATAAAGCTGCAAAGAGAAGAAAATACACTGATTCCACGCACTGAGCTGAAGCCACCAACTCCACCATCGGGAAGCAGCTTCCACATAAATAATACAAAGTAACCACCGTTTGTGCCAAAATAGATCCCAGGAAAACGCAGTCCCCAAATATTACTCCATGAATTACACAACCTGTTTGAAGCTACAGACAATACTGAAGCCTATATTTGGAAGGGAAAAAAAAGAAAGAAGAAGAAGAAAGAAGAGCTACAATTTATACTGTGCTTAGTGTCTTATATAACTGTGCTTAGCATCTTATATAAAACATCATTTTTAACCCTCATAGTCCTCAACCTTGGTGAGAGGTATGGTCCCCACTTCAGGGAGAATTAAACTCAAATTCATATACCTGAATCCAAATCCATCTCACCCTTAAAGCCTATGTTGTCATACTGCCCCCTAAATAATCAAGGACAAAAACAGCCCTCTAAAAACAAATTCCAAATGATGACGGATTCATGCACAAAGCTGTAACCACATCATTAGAGCATCAGGGAAACAGAAGACACTTTAGAAACAATCTTAATTATATGTTAAGTAATATAGGAGGCACATTCACATAACGAATAAATTCAACCATTAGAAATTATATTTACAAGTAATACTTAATGACACAGATAATACCAACCATACAATACTGATGGAAACAAAGTTAAAGGTCACAAAGTGTAAACACAAAATATTCTCAACTATATGGAACAGAAACAAGGAAAAAACTGGAAATATCAAAATGCCAAAAAGCTGGCTTTGCTACAGGCTGGCAAAATTCAGGACATTTAAATATTTTTTTTCTTTATATTGTTTTATATTACTTCCCCCTGGCTTTCAAATTCCTATAGTGGAGAAAAACACATTAGAAAAATACTTACTTGAAACATGGCAATATGCAGCTGAACACGCTGCAGGCTTGTCTTACAAGAAGAAATACTGGTTTCCAGCCTGCGCACCAAGTCATGCTTCTTCCAGGCAGTATCATAGGAACTTGCTAAAACAGTTGCCCTGTTCATGACCAACTGAGAAAACTTCCCAATCTGAATGTTGTGCTCCACCGCTTTCTTACAAAGATCATCAACAGAAACTTTGCTTTCAGCACCAAAATCCTTTGCCTCCACTTGAGCAATAATGTCTACCCCTAGAGCACTGATAAAACTGCAGAGGGTGAGTCCTAGGGCTTGGTTCGGTAGTCCAATCAAGAGCTGCCTCACAAAGTCAGCTGTGAATGCCTTTATAGGTTTGGCCATCTGGTCTTCACTGAAACAAGAGTTTCTAAAAAGGGTTTTCACATTGACAATCTGTACAGGTCCATTTACAGTATTCTGATCTTCAAGTGAACTCGATCCTAAAAAAGGAATATTTTCTTAAAGTATTTCATGCAAAGTAAAATAAGGTAATAATGATGCTTATTTAAAAACAAGACCTTATGAACGTACAATTAAATTAAGCCTACTCCATCCTGCCCCCTTCCAAAGTTCTACACAAGTAAATCCAGTATGTTTAAATGTGAAAGATTACCTGATAAAGTTTTAGAAAAGGTACCACAGAGCCTGAAGAACTCCTTAATTGTCTGTAGTCTTTTTAGAAAGAAAATCTCTTCTAGCACCTGCCGGTGATTATCGTCATCAAAAAAATTGACTTGGGTACTCCTGGCTTCCCTTATAATGTCAATCTTTCGCCAAGCTATGGGAATTTCCATCTTGTTTAACTATGTAAAAAGAAAGAAAGAAAGTTCATTTCTCCACTCTTCACACAGTGAACAACTACTTTACCACACGTGCATTATTTATTCTTAAAATCAGTATTTACCTTTTCAACTAATAAGCCAAAAGCAGTTTCGACTTGGGCAAACATGCCATCAAATGCTACCAAAAGCATCTGGCCAGCTGACATTTTTGGTGTTTCATCAACGGAACCATTTCTTGGTTGGATTAATTCACCATACTGAGCATGAAGTATTCTAAAGAAAAAGAAAAGGGGATTAAAATCCTAACTGATGAATACTACATTTGGGGGAGAACACAAAAGGTCAGCAAGAGTCACAGCTAGCATGCAATCTAGAAAATAAATCTTTTTTCGTCAAAGGTTTATTTATTTGAGAGAGAGAGAGAGAGAGAGAGAGAGAGAAAGACCACAAGCAGGAGGAGGGGTAGAGGGTGAGGGAGAAAATTCTCAGTCAGACTCCCAGCTGAGCGCAGAGCCCCACACGGGGCTCAATCCTAGGACCTCTAGATCACCCCCTGAGCCGGAATCAAGAGTCAGACGCTTAACCGACTAATCCACCCAGGCGCCCCTAGAAATCTTTTTGTATGCAGGACAGAGTGTTAGGATAAAATGACATGTAGTGCCATCACAATGTGAAGTTAATGGTTCTGATTCAGTATTAGTAACTGTTCACATGATTAAATTTTATGCAAACTTGAATTATGATAATTTTAAAAAGAACTATGTAAGATATTACAGTCTCACTTTACACAAAGAATGTAAAATAATACAAACCCCCAATAAATGTCAAAAACCACACAATTCTAAAGCTGGAGGACTTAGCAAAAATGGTCAAGTATGTTCACACTGTCACATATATGACAGAGTCAACTACACACCATAAACTCAAATGCCTGCCGTCTGTGGCACACCTGCTTTTGAATAGTGCACAGACTGAGCGTAAGTCTTCAGAAACTCACCCTGTACGTTATCATTAACTTAAGACTTGCACCGTGGCTTGTGTATCCGGACACTATTCTGAACATATTATATAAAAATTCAAAAAACAGCATTCCTGGTACCTACAACTAGTATCAGTTCATGTTACTAATGTTAACTAGATTTTCAACTTTATCACACACACATACAGAAATAACTATAAAACTATTAAGAGAATTTAAAAAGGCTAACCAGAGCAATTTCTAATGGAAAAAAGAGCTACAAGATGGTATACAATTTTTTTCTTCAGATAATTAGTTTCTCCAAAATAAGGTACAAACAAGCTGTAAGAGAATGAGGCATGAAGTTTGTCACCCAAATCATACATGAAAAGTAAATAATCATCCATTTGAGGGTAAGAGAAATCGGAGTTAGATATTAAAGGGAGATAAATGAGAGCTGAAATTTAGTGAGAAAGAAAGGTGTATCGATTTAGCATCTAACTTTTTAAATAATGTTAGAAATTTAAATGATAAAGCTGTTGTGCAAATAATCAATCATCATCTAGCTGACATTTAGTTTATGCTATAATAATTACTAATTTATTTTATTCTGTATGGTGACACAACTACAAAGAAACATAAATAGGAAAATTTTGAATGCAGATAACAGAAAACATTAAAGAATTATTATTAACTTTTCGGGTGAAGTAACGGCACCATGATTAAGAAAAATAAGTTTATATTTTAGATATACGTACTTCCTGTACTATTTAAAAATGAAAAGATACCTGCTTCAAAATAATCGGGGCAGTACAATTTAAACAACATAAATAATTTAAACAATTTAAGCAGGTGCAGATAATTACCAAAGGTGGGAAAATGAAGGTTCATTATACTATTCTACTTTCTTTTCTTTGAATTTTCTCACAGGAGGAAGTGGTAGGTCAATCCATTTCTTCTCTCTCAATTATACTTTCTGGGGTAAACTCCACACCAGAATGCCAAAGAAAGAGATCTTAAGTCACCAGAGATAAAGGGGCTTACAGCTTAGCTAGGGACATAGTGCATGGCTGGAGGAACCACCCAACCTTTGCAGGTTCCAAAGTCAAACTGTTTTTCTGGATTTCAGAGATGAAAAACACCATGTTCAGTATCTAAAACAAACTTACAAAGTTTAAGCAAACTTAGAAGCATTTACCTGAATTGAGGTGTATACTCTATTAACTAAACTGGCTCAGATGCTTCCATGGTGTTCCAAGGGCTGGCTTAAAAAATACCACACTCCACTTTGCGTGTGTGTAGCACACATATGGTGAAACCACAACACTCAAAGTATAGTGTGTATGTGATAAAACTGCGTGGAGCTACACACCCACTGCATGTGTCACTGGGGAAATCTCAGTAAGCTCTGTCAACTGTACCGACATCCACTTCGTGGTGGTGCCACAGAAGTATAGTATGCAAGATGCTACCACCGCAGGAAGGATGGAGCCTGCAGAAGACATCCCTGCACACATGTATTGTACAACTTCCTGTGAATCTGTAATTATTTCCAAATAAATAAACTATTTTTTTTAAAGATTTAACAGAGAAAGAACGACCGGTGGGAAGGGACAGAGGGCAGAGGGAGAAGGAGACTCCCCGCTGAGCAGGGAGCCCGATGCGGGGCTCGATCCCAGGGCCCCAGAATCATGACCTGAGCCGAAGGCACACGCTTAACCAACTGAGTCACCAAGGTGCCCCCCGAATAAATAAACTTTGTAAAAAGATCTGTATAGGGTGCTTGGGTGGCTCAGTTAGTTGAGCGTCTGCCTTCGGCTCAGGTCATGATCCCAGGGTCCTGGAATTGAGTCCTGCAATGAGCCCGCTTCTCCCTCTCTCATGAATAAATAAATAAAATCTTTAAAAATAAGTAAAATAACAATAAAAAATTATAAGATTTGTATAGAAGCATTTTTAAGTAATTCTATCTGCTGTAAAATTAAAACTAAACTTGCAGCACAGAGCCCAGAACCTGTCATCCGGCTTCCCCAGCTCTGTCATAGCTACCATTCACTTGCCTGGCAACATCGATGTAATGAGCATGAGTTTCCTCCTCCAGTCCCATAGCCGCATTTCTTAAATAGGCCTGAAGTGATTCAACTAGAGTCTGCAGGGGAACACCGTCAGTTGTCTGCTCAATAAGACTGTCCAGCTCATGAAGCATACTTTCTAATGTGTATTCTCCTTTCATTAAACATCTCAGTGCTTCTGGAAATATGATTTGCCGGAAATTTGAATTTAATTCCTATAAATATGTGAGAAATATATTTTAATGTTTCCTGAGTTTAGGTAAGTTATACATTTAGAGGTTTAATGCCATGTGTTAAGAACAAACTTATGCAACTGTAACCAACTTCTGGCTACAAATGTCACACTGAGCTTTAAATGATCGATTAAGCAACATTAAAAGGGGAAAAGCAATAAAAAGAACAATGTTTAATATCTAAAACAAACTTATCATTTTAAGCTAATTTAAAAGCGCTCACCTGAAGTGAGGTGTACACTCCGTTAGCTAAGTGAACTGCCTCAGAAGCTTCCACTGGGTTTGGAATGTCTAAGTCCTGTGGCACCAGGTGGCACTGCTTCAGTAACTGCACCAGGCAAGTGACGTTCCCGCTCATACTGCAGAGCTCTTCCAAGAACCAGGCTCCGTCCCGCGAGGTCAGATCCACTAGCTGCTCGCCAGCGCTAGAAGCAGCACCTTCCATCATCAGGTTACGCCTAAATGCAACAAGGGTTTGTACACTGAAACCTACTCAGCTATACTCACACACAAAAGCGGATACCTCAAACTTGGACAGGAAGTAAAGCAGCCTAACAGTGGGCTAGACTAATGAAATGAAAGTCAAAGCATACCTTAAGTTTGGTATTAAACAAAAGGGACAGGCAATCTCAGGAAGTATAAATGTTTTCGAGACAACAAAATGGTCTTAGTACAAAGTTGGCTAACTCACCTTGTAAGAGTACAAAGAGCAGAAATAATAACACTTGCTAGACTCAAAGATCCTTCTTCTCCATTCTCGTGAAGGAAAACTTTAATGCAACGTTCAATTTCCTTCAACTGATCCTCACAAACAGGTACAGTGACGGCTTCCTGTTTCAAGCGTTCCACTTGTCTGATAAGCCGGCTGTTGATGTCGGCTGCGTAACGCTGCAGAGTCATTTCCGTGGCACTGATGAACTGACACACTGTTGGGGGAGGCTGGGGAGCATACTGCATTTCGTATCTACACAAAGAGAGAGAGGTGCTTGTTTACAATGTAACCACTTCCTGCTTGTAAAGAAAGTTCCCATTTTATTTATTTATTTATTTATTTTTTAAGATTTTATTTATTTGACAGAGAGAGACACAGCGAGAGAGGGAACACAAGCAGGGGGAGTGGGAGAGGGAGAAGCAGGCTTCCCGCCGAGCAGGGAGCCTGATACGGGGCTCGATCCCAGGACCCTGGGATCATGACCTGAGCCGAAGGCAGATGGTTAACGACTGAGCCACCCAGGCATCCCACTTATTTTTTTTTTTAAAGATTTTATTTATTTATTCATGAGAGACAGAGAGAGAGGCAGAGGCAGAGGGAGAAGCAGGCTCCTCGCAGAGCAGGGAGCCTAATGCAGGTCTCAATCCAGGACCCCGGTATCATGACCTGAGCCAAAGGCAGACGCCCAACTGACTGAGCCACCCAGGCACCCCAAAAGTTCCCATTTACACTGGAGAATATTGCCTCTGATGGATCCCCAAATCTTAAATAGTAGAAACCATGATTTCCATTTTTACAGATAAGAAAAAGTCTCAAGCTCAAGTAATTTTCCCAGACGACTTGTGAGTGAGTGATAGTTCAAATGAGTTTAGCTCTCTTTACCCTGATTCCATCACTCTGACACTGGGATACATTTTAATTAATTAGGAAAAACACACCATCTTAAAGGGAAAACATGACCTCAAATCTTCTTAAAAGAAAAAACTGACCCCATTCAGCTTCCATCCAACAACTATTTCTTTCAGAAAAATGAAATATTATGCACACATGATAATAATAATTTGAAAACAACTTTGCATCTAATCCCATGAGAAGTCAAGAAAAGTGTGATCAACGTACTTCCGGTAGAGTTCTTGACAGCGCTCTACTGTGGTGTTACAGATGAGTTCCTCCATCCAGGTCTTCCACTGCTCAATTCGATGCTTCTGAAATATGGCCTTTGGATACTGCAGAGCTACGGTGGCGTAGTGATGCAGCTGTTCCAGACAGCCTCGGAGCACGGAGCGCCTCTGCTGGAGAAGAGCGCCCACTTCCCCCTCCAGCTGCTCACACTGGCTAATCAAGTGCGCCTGGCCGGCATTCTGCAGAAAGGCTGTTGCTGGCACATAGCTTGGAGGACCTTTTGGTAAAAGACAATTATTAATCACGGTGAAACTATTCCAAACCAGCAGTAGTCGAAAGGAGCACAAACCAGAACCCCACACATAAACACACAAATACAAAACTCACATGCTCAACATGTGTATCTAAGATAAATCAACCCATACCAAGGTCCATTTGTGAGCTTATCTCCTGAAGCAAACTTGCAAGCTGTGTTGCTTCTAAATTATTGAACGCAGCCTGATAATGTGTTATCCACTGTTCAAATTCATTCAGCTTCACCTGGATTGCTTCCTGAACAGCCCTTTGCTGAGTCTGTAGTTGAGTATGTTCAGAATACCTAATAGGAGGGAAAAAACTTTTAAATTGCTTCTTCCTTCTATGTACTTTCATAACCTTGATTTTGCTCATACTTGGGACTGCCTGGTAAGCTCCTTTTCAATCTTGAGGGCACTGCTCAAATGTCCCTTACTTCTCTGGTTTTCCCCATATTTCTCTCAACTATACTCAACAACATTTTAAATAACACATTTTCAAAACCCACCACACCTGCCAGGTGTTGAGTTATCTTTAGTGTAAACGATGGATACTTCACAGATCTTTCCACCTCAGAGACTCATGCAGTGTGTAGCACTTGCATATTTACCCTTTACCAAGCACCTGCACTGTACAAGGCTCATCCACTTAGATCATTCTATTTAGTTTAATGCTTAATTCAGCAAAGTGGATAAAATAACTGCCACTGTACTAATGAGTAAGGATCCAGACACGAACTGTAGAGAGAAACCCAAACCTCAGTTTTTCTGAATCCAAGTTCATGTCCTAACCACTATATCTACTTATCTCCCATAATTACTCAAACATTTCTATTTAATATAATAAAGCAGAAAATTTAAGTGAATTTCTGTGTATTAATTCAAAATTGCAGTCCTTGGGAGAGCTTCTATCATTTATGTAAACTGCTTAATAATTCTACTTCAAGTTGACAATGTTTACACAAATATGAAAATTCTCCTTAATGGCATATATTTAGAAACAAGTGTTCAACACTTTTAAACCTGTGCTGCAGAGTGTGAGAAGGATGGTCCACTCCTTCAGCTCCTTCTAGAAACTCTATTTCTTCCAGCAGTTTGCCTTGCAGTTTTTCCACGTCTGTCAGTTGCTCTTGTAAGCTTAGGTATTCGTCTAAGCTGCTGTCCAGCTTGGGAAGCACAACCAGCATCTCATCCCTATTCTTAAACCAGTTCACCTGTAAAAAGGTAATTATGATTAGGGAAATTCTTACAGGGTCAACTGTGAGATATGATGATATCTGCTACAAGCATCATGTTAGATGGACATCCTGGATATATTACTCTATTTAAATCTCTTATTTAAACCCCTGAGGGGGTGATGGAACCACGTGTATTTTACAGATAATGATAACCACTGCATTCAAGTTCACATAGCCATAAACTGAGACTCAAATCTCAACAACACCATGTAGTTACCACCATGCCACACAATATACTGTATGTCTTTGTATGGGAACATATCCTACTAAAAAGACATCAAATTGCCCTATTTCACGGACATTTACAATATTATACAGGACAGTCTTTCAAAAATATTTTTTAAAGGATAGTTTTACCCAGCTTTTTGATGGACATGTTAACACTAGTAAAATGATGGTGATGACTTATCATTGCCTTCACCTTAATTTCAGCTACTCTGGAAGAAAAGAGGCTGCGGGTGATCTCTCGCTCCATCTCTCTCTTGCTCTGCTTGCTCTCAGCCTGCTGGCCACCTCCACCATAGACAGCGCCAGCAAATCCCGCCTCACCCCCAGCCGTCCAGTCCACCAGGGGGTCATACACAAAGGCCTCCAGCAATGTCAGCAGAGTCTCTCTGCCACGCCGCATGATGTGTAGAACCTGTTTTCAGAGGTGTTTTAAATCAGGTTTTGCCACAAGTTTCCTCATTCAAATGTAGTTTTTTATTCCACAGGATTTAACAGGTACATTAAAAGGTATGAGAGAAACAGCATACCTGCTCACATGAAAGCCTAAAAACACCTTCTACTCCGGTTACTCCCAGTGCTGTTTCAATATTCTGTGTCATTCGAAAAGGTACTTTCTCAGGAACTCTAAGGCTTTTACCTTGAAAAGACAAATTGTTATATTTCTGTCCTTTTATCAAAAACATTTGACCCTCATATAAATGTAAAAGTCCAACTTAATTTTACCTTTTTCAAAGCAAACATTGTAATCTATGTGAACCACCTCTCCCGTCGTCATATCTATAAGAACATTATCCAGATGTCTATCTCCAAGGCCAATTATGTATCCAACCATAGACATGACTGCAGTAGATCTGGCATAAGACTAAACAAGAGGGGAGAGGGGGTGGGGAGAGCAAGTTGTAACACCATCAGCAAATTTCCTTCCAACATGGTTTGATGCTCCAAAATTCACACAATTCCATAATCCCACTCCCTCATTTCTAAATAGCACTCCTCAGGGATGCTGCAAGTGGTCCCAGAGGCTCTGCACTGAGCAGCAGACAACACTGTGGTCCTTGTTGGTCCTACTTAGTATTCGAATGCTAGATTTAAAACAAAACAACTATTTTCAGCCTCCCTAGTTTTTCCCTTTCTCAAGCTTTTATTCTTCTTTTCATTTCATCCATAATCCCCTCTGTTCTGCCCTCACACTCATGGCCATGCCTTATGAAAATAAGTGCAACGCAAGACTCGAATACAGGTCTCAAACTACCAAGTCTGGAGTGAGACGAAGGGTAAAAGGAGGAGGGTGAACAACAGACTAGACAGGAAGCAGGCAAAAAAAACAGTAATATTTATTACGCCCCAAAACAAAACACATACCTGTGTGACTCTCCACCATTCGTCAGGTGTGGTGCAAGATGACCAAAGCTCTTTAGCAAGGAGATTTGGGGGGGTGGCCTCCATTAACTCTTCTAATACCGCCTTCATTACATGAAGAGGCCAATCCCGTCGGGACACATCCAGACTAAGCCCAACTGCTTTTAAAGCAGGGCCAATTTTACTATAATAAAGTTCACTAGGACGAGGTACAATTCCAGGATTCTGAGGAGTTTGGTAGGAATCTTGGGCCTTAAAAAAAATTTTTTAAGGAAAAAAAAAAATCAACTTTATTTAAATGAAGATAAAGATTACTTTGAATATAGTATTTTAAAAACCGGTTTTTGAGCGGCATTCTCCACCTTCCCAGCCAAATTGCACATACCAAATAAATAATTCTTCTGGACTATGCATCTTTTTACAACCTACCTATCTTTCTCTTAATTAAGTTCTACCACTTTATTGAAAACTTGGTCTACTGTTCTATTTTCTTGATCTCCAATTCAAACTCAACATTTACATTCTTCTTTGTAACCTATAATTCTACTGAAAATTTATCATTAATTTATGCACAAATTTCATTCTTCACTGATACGACTCAATCAATATAAAATTAACAGTATTCAGACAAAAACTGATAGCCCCTCTCTAATTCCCATCTCTCGTTTAACCCTCATTAATTGTTCTGCAGTCTCCTATGCTTATTTTTTAAACTTGACCCCTTTCAAACTTTTGCTCCTTCCCATACCCGCCATAATTAGAAAAATTAGAATATTTTGGCTAGATAAAGACTCTTGAGGTTGAGACTGTATAAAACTTATTTTTATTTCTGTAGCACTTAGTACTGTTCCTGGCATATATACTAAGCACTCAGATGCTTAGCTAAATGAATTCTAAATTAAATCCCTAGTCTAAATCAAAATCATAAATTTCAGAGGCACAAAATATGACATCACAGTAATTAACTCTAAATATAATATAAAGTTGTTTCTTCTTTACGTACTTAATTTAAAAGAAACTGGTTTTCAAAGCTCTCTTCTTTGTAAATTTAATTTAAAAGACCCTAGGGGGCGCCTGGGTGGCTCAAATCGGTTCAGTGTCCACCTTCTTGGCTCATGATCCCGGGGTCCTGTCTGTGATCCTGTGATCCCGTGATGGAGCCCCACATGGGCTCCCTGCTCAGCAGGGAGTCTGCCTCTCCTTCTCCCTCTGCCTCTCCCCCCCTTGTTCTCTCTCGCGCACGCTCTCTCTCGCAAATAAAATCTTTAAAATATAAAAATAAAATAAAAGACCCCTAGTAAGCCCAATAAAAAAATCATTAAGATGTGAAATATCAACTTACTGATTAACAACCACACTACCACCCTACCTGTTCCCCTGCATTTGTCTAGAATAAGATTAACCAAATGTCACCATTTCCACCTCTTAAAACTTTATTTAAATGTGCCTCAGAAACACTTTCCTAAATATTTCAAGTCTGTTCTGTAACATTTATAAACTTACCAAAATGCTCAAGTACAGTAAGCCTATGAGTCACACAGAACAAGAAAGAGACTAATATATGTTTTTATGGAAATTCAAATAAAAGTACATGTATATCTGAATTTATCAACCTTCTGTGCTTGTAAGGCGGCTTCCCGTTGTTGCCATCGTTTGTAAAGACCAAATAAGGGTGTGGCTCCATCCACCCACTGGATTAGTCCTGAGCGTGTTCCTAGTGGCGTTACGGAATAGTGTCGGGCATGGAAACGGGGTGTTTCCTGGCGATTGATTGTAGCAAACATGGTATTCACAATAGACAGGAACTGCATTATTCTCTCATCCAGATGTAAATCTTCTAATCCTATGGAAACAAAATTTAAAGTAGCTAGAGTGGTGACCAAATGGGGTGGGTATGGGGTTACAAATGTATCACTTTTGTGTTTCCTCTCAATCAACAGTAGCAGTCAAGAACTGAGAGCCAGGAGAGCATAATGGGAGCATTAGAGAACATTCCATTCAGTCACAAGGTATTAGATACTAGAATTATTAGCTGTACCTCAGTTCTGCTTGCATAAGTTAAGCAAAAAGACGACAGGCAATGGAAAATCTTACTACACAGGCTCCAACCACTTCCATTCAAAATCACAGAAGATACAAGACAATCCAGGCTATTCACCTGGAACAATCCTCTCCCAGCACATTCATACCCAAAGCATCCATAATCAAATTAAGGCTCTTCTTTTAAATCCCACCTTTGAAAAGATAAGGATAGCTCTTGCCATCTGACCCTAGAAAGAGAAGTTTCTTTGGCTTGGTTTTGGTCGGTAAGATGGTGATGGTTCCGCCCACACTGTGGATTGTGACAGTGTCTCTAGCTGACACTTCTCCAGGAAGAGCAATTTCAGTGTTAGTCATGGCAGCCAGCCACGGGCTGATTTCTTCAAGACGCAAGATATAACTTGCACGTTTCTGTGCTCTCTGTTGCAAACTCAGCATTATCTATATTTATAAGATGGGGAAAAACAGGTTTACGTTATCACTGCAACATTTAACTTTCTTCCACATTCAATTTGGCATAAAAGTAAACTTAAAATACCAATACAGAAATCTCGTATTGTAGTTCCTAAATTTAATTTCATGTTACATACTTGGGCCATCCTGAGAGAGGAAATACTGGTGTGCTGATATGACCTAGGTGATTTCTACTTTGTTCAGACCTGTCTCTTCTTCTCTGTCCAAACAACCAATGCAATCACAGCAGATGGAAGGAAAGCACTGCTGTGATCACAAAATTCAGGGCTGGTAGCAAGCTAATTCCCCATGTTAAGCTACGTTTTATCAATGCCAAAACAAATCAATTAAGTCCTTACAATAGAGCAAAAGATAAAACTGACAGCTGCTGGGTGTCAAGCTGACACACCCTTAGAAGCCACTTGAAAAGTTGGTAACAATTTAGAGCTCTGACCACTTGAAGTATGCAGAATTAACACCACAACCCCTTCTAATAATTCATAGGGAGTGGATCGCATGTACAGTTGTATCCCTACTTAGCTAACTTAATAATGTGCTCCTGAATTAATTCTGAGCTCTGCTTTCATGTGAAAAATGTTTTATCAATCTTCAGCGAGCTTTGTTCCATAAAAGGAAAAAGACAACTGGAAACACCCCAAGTAGCCACAGACAGGACACAATGGATAAACTGTAGCATTTTCCCATAATATATCAGTGTTCAGCTGTATACAAAATATGGATGAATCATAAAATCCTAATGCTGACCCATCAATTATGGAATAAACACAGACATATATATACAGACATATGTATATATGTAAGGTCTCATTTATATGAAGTTTAGAAACAGGCAGAAACTAAATACATCTTTTAGAAATTCATCAATAAATAACAATTTTTTTTTTTTTTTTTAAAGTATTCCTCTTATCTCTTCCTCTGGTTTTCTTAGTTGATTTATTGAAAAGGAGACAAAGAAGCAAGAAACTGCTGTTGGAATGCAAGCAGACAGGTTTTGGCTAGGCCACACACAATAAACTTCATCCTTCATGTTAGTGTTCTAGTCTTCTGCTCCTAGCTATTTACTATGAATTTAGCATTTGTTCTAGTTCCCTCTGGATGGTATTTACTAGTTAAAGTCAGGTGTACTCTTTGTTTCTACACTGTACCTTTTAATAGTTTTCTCATTGCTAAAGTAAGGAAATCAGGAGCAATAAAGGTAAGGGACAGAGAAAGAAAGGATAAAAAAAGAGAAAGCTACAAGGTAATAAATAGGTTCCCCAAATAATGGTGCTGTTGCTATACCAGATAAAAACCAAAGTAAATACAGATTAAGGGGACCACAACATAAAAGATAAGGATTCTCAGGTGCCTGGGTGGCTCAGTCAGTTAACTGTCTCTGCCTTCAGCTCAGGTCACGATCCCGGGGTCCTGGGATCAAGTCCCACATTGTTCTCCCTGCTCCATTGGGAGCCTGCTTCTCCCTCTCCCTCTGCCCCCTACCCCTGTTGGCTCGCTCTCGTGCGCTCTCTCTCTCAAATAAATAAAATCTTAAAAAAAAAAAAAGATAAGGATTCTCAAATATTTAAATATGCTAATCATCCCCAAATAGCCTATGCAGAATTGATTTTCAAACAGTTACTTATAAATATTGATGTTGCTATATGTGAATATTTTGTCTGTTAGAAATACTTAATACTCACCCCTAAGAAAGGCTATATAGGTAGAAGATTAAATTTTGTAATCTTTTATGAAGACAAAAAGCAAGCCATCAATATTTAGTTCAAGGCCAGACCCCTTCCTTAACTAATTTCTCACAGTATATTCTTCCGAGTGTGAACCCTCTATAGATAAAAGTTTGCTGCCCTAGGCCCATTAGCTCCCAAATTCTCAAAATGATAAAAATACCTCTCTTCACATTCCTTATAAGCAACTGGTCATAGGCTGCCTTCCATGGACCTACAAAATCTTTCACATTCCAAGTAAGGAGAGTCCCCATATTCAAATTTTGTATCTCATACAGAATTTCCCATTTTAGTAGCATCCTTGAGATTTTTCTGTACCTCTTTAAATGGAATCCAGCTGCTTCCAGGCTTTGCAGGATTTGACGGTGTCTTCAGCTTTTCAAGAGCATTTTCAATTGCTTCACCATAGTTATCCTGAAACCACTTTTCATGAGGTGTTTCTGCAGGGGCTGCAGTGATACTCCTTACATGCTCCAAAGCAAACACAATGGGCTTCATCAAAGCTGTGTGCTTTTCCCGCATGATTGCAATTTTCTCTTCCCTGACCAGGAAGACATCGAGAGTTTTACAAACATGGAAGAGTTTAAATGCATCTAGTGTAAGTAAACAGCATCAAAGAATAAGCTAAAATAAGTAAAACATCAGCACAATAACTTAAAACACAGCATTGTAAAAATATCCAGCACATGAAAGAGGCAGCTTTTCAACACCTGGCGCTGAGAAAACTAGGTATCCACTCGCAAAGAATGAAGTCAGACCCTTACCTTCCTTATACTATCATGTAAAAAAATAGCTCAAATTGGATCAAAGACCTTAAGACCTAAGACTCTTAGGAAAGAATGTAAGGGAGGGGCGCCTGTGTGGCTCAGTCATTAGGCATCTGCCTTTGGCTCAGGTCATGATCCCAGGGTCCTGGGATCAAGCCCCGCTTCAGGCTCCCTGCTCAGCGGGAAGCCTGCTTCTCCCTCTCCCACTCCCCCTGCTTGTGTTCCCTCTCTCACTGTCTCTCTGTCAAATAAATAAATAAAATATTTAAAAAAAAA